>NW_027185698.1:30812774-30862256 GCF_028583685.1 Petaurus breviceps papuanus | reverse complement strand
AGAGAGAGACAGAGAGAGAGAGAGACAGAGAGACAGAGTGAGACAGAGAGACAGAGAGAGACAGAGAGAGAGATGTGAAGAGAATAGCCATTTGGCCAATATGACTGAACCACAGAGTGTGAGGGCTGGAGTTATATCTAGGAAGACTGGACACAAGGAGCCAAGTAGCAAAGAGATTTAAATATCAGAGGGTTTATATTTTGTAATGGAGGCAACTGGGGGCCACTGGAGCTTACCAGACAGTGTGATGATATGGTCAGTGCTTCAGGGAAATTATTTGGCCATTTGTGTGGAGGATGGATTGGAATAGGGAAATACTTGAGGCAAGGAGAACAAAATGGAATATATTGCATTAATCCTGGAAAATCGATGAGGGTAGTAATGAGAAAGCTAAGTCTGTGAGAAGGTAAATAATATCTCTAAGGCTACAAGGTTGGTGAGTCCCAGAGTAGGGATTGAATGAAGATCTTCTGACTTAAAGTCCAATGTTTTTAGTTTTTGATTTTGATTTTGTTTTTCCACTCTTCCCTGTTGCTTTTGGAAAGTTTGGAAGAGATATAGTATAGATGGACAAATCTGAAAGGAAAAAAAATAGATTAATAAAGTCACAGTGTCAAACCAAAAGTCTGTTTTAAAAAAGGTCCCTACAAAGTGATGGTAAATTATGAATAGAAGTTAATCATGCCTGAGAAGTCAGTAACCTGTGATAATGACATGAGATGGGACAGTACTCTCCTCCAACAGCTACTCTTTGGTGGTCTTGTCAGAGATAGACTCCCAGGGGGGATGAACAGTGTTGCTGACCCGGTGTGGCAGATATGACCTTTTTTTGTTCACAGCAACCCAAAACTATCAGCTAAAATTTTGTGAAAAATATCAGGAAAAAACTGACAAGGGGGTGAATAAAGATAAAGAAAATGTTCAGTTACCCTTACTGTCTTACATTTCAAAAACCCACTGGAAAAAAACTGGAAAGGTCAACCATTCTACTACCTGGAGACAAAAGAGGTTTAAATTTTATCCAGTTCCAATAGCATCACTCATTGATATTTCTGTCCTGATGAAAAAAGACAGTGGGCACATTAGAAACTAGGTCATTAGAGGTCTTCAGGTGGAGGCTGGATAGCTACTTTCAATGGATGTTACTGAAGGGATTCCTTTTCAAGGAAGGGTTAGACTGAGATGCCATCCACTTCTGGTTGTATGTGCTTCTATGGTGTCTATTCCATTAATGACAAACCAATTCAGCCAAAATTTCTAGAATACTAAAACCAGAAATAATCTAATTCCAACAAGCATTTGTTATCTACTATGTGCAAGGCAATTATCTAATTCTTTGCATGGTGGAAAAAGAAACTCAAGAGATAAAAATGATTTTCTCATGGTGAGAAATGAGATTGTAACCTACATCCTCTGACACCAAGTCCTGTATGCATTTTATTATGTAATATTGCCTCTTCAGTATAAAATAAGAAGTGCTGATTAAATACCTACTATGTGCAGAACACTGTGGAGGTCATATATAAGGGCACATGGAAAGTTTAATAGAGCATATTTCCTACCATCACGGAGCTACTAACAACTCACATGGTCAGAATGCTGTAAGGTTTACAGTTCAATTTCTTCACCACTGCCTATGATATAGTTAGTGATAGTAGAACTACTACCCCTATATTATGGATGAGGAAGCCTGGGATCAGAGAACGTAAATTATTTATCCATAGGCACATGATAAATGTGGGAGCTGAAGCTAGCACACCAGCCTTTCGACTTCAAGACCACCCACTATGATGCTTGCTGCTTACAAGTAGGGGATAAGACACATGCAGACAAATACATTTAATGGTCAATAAAATATTTAAGCAGCAAGGTGGCACAGTGGATAGAGTGCAAGACCTGAAATGAAGAAGACCTGAGTATCTCAGACATTTACTCGCTCTGTGATCTGGGCAAGACAATTAAGCTCTTTCAGACTCAATGACTTCATCTGTAAAATGAGAATAGCACTCACCTGTCTATGTCATTGCAAGGTTTAAATGAAATCACATATATGAAGCACGTTGCAAAATGCTAAAGAATGTAGGCAGTACATATTAGTGATAGAAATTCATTCAAGATAAAAAGAGAGAAAGATGATCTCTAACTGGATGTGGGAAGGGGGTCAGGGCACACTTCATGGAAAAGGGCCGTTGGAGTGTGACCTTGAAGAATGAGTAGTATTTTAGCAGTCTTGGCCACAACATTCTCTTATTTCTGGCAGAGATATCATGAGCCATCTAATGAAATCTTTATTTTTAATGGGGAAAGAAAAAGAACCTTACTTTTCCTAGTCCCACTTTATAATTTGAGAATACATTTCTATATTTTGACATCTAAAAATAAGGCATGCATCTAAAAGTGGAGTTTAAAGTCCAAGTGTTTGCCAGAGTAGAGTCAGCTGGCCAATTTCTGTCATATTTAAAGGTATGTCAGCACTTCTAATTTCATTCACATTTCTAAACAACAGCATTTTTGTTGAATTTACTATCAAAACACATGGATTTAAATAAACATAGGGATTTAATTATACATGGCCTCTAATGCAAATATCATATTCCATTCTCCAATTAATAATGAATCACACAGAAACCTACTTTTGGTCATCAGTTTCTTTGTAGTATCCCAACCCCTTGCTGGGCTCATTCTCTCAGCTTGCATTAGAATAACAGATCAGGTTCCAAATGAGGAGAATCTTACTTCTCTCTTCTGGTACTAGGCAAAATCCCAAGGGCTTGATGCTTCTAAGAGTGTTACTCTTGACCTTCCAATCTGATGTGCTACACATACAATAATACAGCTAATCAGAAGTGATTACAGCAGGCAGTATCATAGATCCAGGCCCCTGCCCCAACTCCTGCCCAAAACAAAATAGGAAAAAGGGAGAGGAGGGGAAGGAGGAGGAGGAGGCAGAGGAGGCGGAGGAGGAGGAAGAGGAGGAGGAAGAAGAGGAGAAAAATGAGGGCACTCACACACATTCTATTGTCATCAATTTTCATAAAATATGAGAGTAGGAAGGAACCTAAGAAAGTTGAACAAGGAATGTAGGAGCTAGAAGGGAACAAAGAATATGGAATATTAGAAGACATCTTCAAATGGTAGACCTACATGGGGTTTTAGAACAAAGAAGATGGGACATTAAAGATGAATCAGAATTTAGACCATAGCATTTAGAGGACAGGAGTGAGGAGGTGGAGTCAAGATGACAGAGTAGAAGCAGGACCTCTTCCTGGCTCTGCCTTCCACCTTCTCCAATCCATGAAAAAGCGGGTCTCTAAACAAACTTTGGCACTGCAGAACCCACAAAATGACACAGAGAAGCTAACCTCCCACTGAGGACAGCCAGGCAAGCTGGCAGGAATCAGCCAGCACAGCGCTCTGGGAGCCGAGCCCAGGCCTGCATGAGCCAGAGGTTTTAGCCCCAGGGCAGGCCTGACCAGCTGCCAGCAGGAGGGACTCCAGATCAGCAGCAGCTGTGGCCATCTCCAGATTTGTCAACACAAAGATGCTAAGGACAAAGTGAGAGGTCAGTGCAGTGTGGACTTTGGGACCCAGTAAATTGGAGCACCTTGGCTTTTGCCTCTGGGCAGAGAAGCCACTGAGATGACCAGCACAGCCATCCAACGCCATGTGGCAGCTTTAGCTCTTGTCCTGCAGACTGTAGGGGGACCAAGCGACCGGTCTGAGGGGTAATTGCTCTTGCTTTAACCTTCTTGGATGTGGATTGCAGTCTAGGGTAGAGGTCCTAGGGCATGTGACCAGCTTGCCAGAGTATGTGGAGACCTCAGAGAGGGTACCCAACTAATACCTCTGACAGCTGAGAAAACCCCAGAGTTTGGGACAAAAGCTCCCCTGCCTGGTGGCAGAGTCCTACTGTGGCAAAAAGCCCAGGGGTCAAGTGACTGAGGGGCGACATGACCAGACAAAGGAAACAAAACAAACAAAAGACTCCAACATTAAACTCCTATTTTGGGGACAAAAAGGTGAAAAGCATGGAACAGGAGGAAGACAGTGAGTCAGAACTCCTGCACCAAAAGCTTCGAAGGAAAAAAGAGCTGGTTAGAGGCCATGGAGGACCTTAAGAAGCAGATAAGAGAAGTGGAGGAAAAATTGGGAAGAGAAATGAGAACGATGCGAGAAAATTATGAAAGGAGAGTCAACAGCCTGACTGAGGAAAATAACACCTTAAAAACAGACTAACTCAATTGGCAAAAGAGGCTCAAAAAGGCAATGAGGAGAAGAATGCCTTGAAAAGCCGAATTTGGCAGATCTGAAAGAATCTCAAAAGCTCAATGAGTTGAATATTTCCCTCAGATTTATATTGGAGCAAAGGGCACCTAGTGACTTTAGAGGACAGGAGCTTAGTCTCAGCAGAGACTGAATGATATCATAGCATCAGAAAATGTCTCTTGGTACCACCAGAGGATGGGTGCAAGTGGATAATCAAGGAGAATTTTTGGAAATATGCTATAGTTGACTCAGTCACAGACCCAAAGTCACTGACTTGTGCTTGTCTATCTAACACCAAGAGAGACATGATTAGAATCAAGGATGTGCCTGAGCTTGGATGGAAATTGTGTGTGTATGTGTGTGTGTGTTTCTTTTCATTAAATTCTAATGGAAATTTCCTTCAATTAAAAAAAATCCATAGACTTCACCAGACTGCCAGATTTCAGACTCACAAAAGCTTAAAGATGTGACTAGAGCCCTCTATTTTATAGACAAGGTAATTGAGATGAACAAGATTAAGCAAATGACTTTCAACTAGGGATGCACAGGTCACAAGTAATGTATTGCTGCTTTTCAAGTACAATGATGTTTCCAATATACCTACAGCCTCTATGCTGGAGTATGAATAAATTTAGTAACATGCCCTCACTTGAAGAATGAGAAATTTGAGGTCTAAAGAAGTAACCAGGCTAGCCTAAAATCATAGAACCTGTAAAATGCACAGTCAGAATTAGAACGCAGGTGTCCTGACTAACCATCCACTCCAGTCATTTTTCCACTATACATACTGTCTCTTTACTGACATATACTAGGAGCTAATTTCCTCCTTTCCATGACATATTACTTGATTTTTATAGTGAAGACATTTATAAAAGTCCTACATTAATGCCATGAATATACATTTAAAGAAAAAAAATTTCATTTTAAAATTAAGAGCTCATGATTTTATTTTTCATTCTTTTTTCAGTCATGCCCAACTCTTTATGATCCTATTTGGGATTTTTTTTGGCAAAGATAGTGGAGTAGTTTGCCATTTCCTTCTCTAGCTCATTTTACAGATGAATAAATGGAGGTAAATGTGGTTAAGTGACTTGCATAGGGCCACATAGCTAGTAAGTGTCTCAGGCCATATTTGAATTCAGAAAGATGAATCTTTCTAACTCCAGACCCAGCACTCTATCCACTGAGCCACCTAGCAGCCAATGATAAATGGGCATATTTATACCCAGGGGACAGTTTTGCACATGGCATGATTATTGTCTTTGATTATTGGTCCAATAAAAATAGTGTTAGAGAAGAGTGACTCTATGCCCAATATTATAAGGATATTTTATTACATAGCTATGATTAGTTACTGCTATGTAGTTGCAAATAAACAATTATAATCCTAGTAGTTTTGAAATGACAGAGACCTCACTGTCAATGGACCTGGGATTGAGACTAGATTCTGAAACTTACTATTGCTGTGACTTTAGACAAGATGTTAAGCCTCTCTGAAAATTCAGCTTCCTTGTCTGTCAAATAGAAGTAATAATGGATGGGGAAGCAGTGGAAAGGATATGTAAAGAATATATGGGTTAGGTTTGGCTGAGAACTGTACTTAAGTCCCAACTTTGGCACTACAGTAGAAAGAATTATAACAGCGTCACATTAATATAGCAATTTCTAGTTGACACAGTACAGACCTCACCAACAATTTTGCCAGCTGTGGTAAAGATTTCCACTATTATCATCCCCATTTTGTAAAGGAAGAGAAAGCCTAATTGTATGAGATTATTCTTCTGTTTTTTTTGTTTTGTTTAATTTGTTATTCGAATTCATACATTTATTAGAAACAGGAGTTTGGTTTGGTCCAAATATAAACTGCCCTTAACCCAAACAGGAACAGGCCCATTGACAGAACAAACAGAGGTGACAGGTTACACATGAGGGAACAAGAATAGCCAGATGATGAGAGGGAAAAAAAAGGTTTGACTTAGAAGCCAAACACCAACCCATTCTCTTTTGATAAGATCCAGCCAAACCTTAATCACCCCTCACTTCCCCTTGCCCACCTCACTGCCTGTTGGAGGATGTGAAAGGGAGGAAGGAATTGATTTAATGGGTACTAGGAAGAGGAAGGGACATCAAGGTCAGGCTAGGATGTACGATTTTAGAGTTGGAAGGGATGTTTAAAAAGCACCTAGGTTCATTTCCTTCATTTTGAAGAAAAAACTGCCCTGAGAATGGAGTGAGAGAATTTGACTGCTCCACCAACTCTAGGAATAGTCATTCTTGACCACCTGTCCTTTGAGGTGTTCCCATATTTTGTATTCCCCCATCTGTCCTTCTCTTTCCATGGGAAAATCTTAATCTATGCTATCTACAACTTTAACTTCATCAATTGTATCAGCCTCAGGAGACAAGCAGAGATCACAATAGTTACCAATATTGGAATGAAGGTAAAACAAAAATTAATAACAGGGGTTAACAACCCTGAATCTGGATGTCCTTCCTTTCAAAGGAAAAAATTGGGGAGCAGGGGGAACACAGCTTAATAAATAGAACTAAGTCTGACTGACCATCTATCTATCTCACCTCATTGAGAGAGAAAGGTGCAAGACCTATGTCTACCACCTTGTGCCAAGTTCTAACCAGATCTCTTTAATAACTGGATAGATATGACAGCAATTCTTACAATTCAAGCTTCAGATACAAGAAGATCCTTCATCTCCCAGAACACATACATATCTCAAATTGGATCCACATTTCTATTAGCAGCTGTGAAGACGATGTTCTCACCCACGTCTCTCAGTTCTCTTTCCACAAGAACTGGATGGATAGGGAGGCCCGGGATTCCAGTAGAGACCCTGAGATGGAGGAGCAGGGGAGGCTCCCAGGAGCAGAGACTTAATGATATCATAGCATCTGAAAATGTCTCTTGGTACCGCCAGAGGATGGTGCAGGTGGACAGTTAAGGAGAATTTTTCAGAAACATGCTATAGTTGACTTGGTCACAGACCCAAAAGCCTCTGACTTGTGCTTGTCTTGATCTTTTTGGCTATAGTCATATATGGGTGTCTCCTCCATCTCTGACTAACAGGGCTGACACACGATTCAGTCCCTAGTAAGAGACATGTACTCAAACTTCCTGACCGGGTCTGGACACTGTGGAGGAGGATATGTGTTCTGGGAGTCCTGATGGAAACAGCTCAAAGATGGAGTCCTTCTTGGATTCAAGGAAAGTTTGGCAAACCTCACAAGATGGTGAGAAATGATCTGACATGTGCATTTTTATTTTTTCCTTTGAACATGTGTCTTATAATCAATTGACCGTAAAACATGCTTAACAAGCTCTAAAAGTCCCCCCCCCTCCCAGGGACTTGGCAATATCGTACCAACTCATCCAGTCATACATAGGCCCACAGGCACACTACAGGGGTGGAGGGGAGGATGGCTCCAGAGACAGAAGACAGAAAATGCTCAGTAGTCAGCCTTCAGTGGCTCCATCTGCGTTTGCTGTCTGGTGAGATATGGATTTTTGATACCTTCAGACTCAATCTCAAGGTACACCACCTGGCTAGGTCAAGTGGCTTTACTAAGCTATAGCTAGCATCCCTGACTGGTAATGTATGTGTTGGTAGCCTTGGTACATGGCATCTGGGTAACCAGGTGGCCTGTTTTGCTGCTGGAGCCATTAGGCAATGAACATAGTAGTTGAAATGGTAATCACCACATTCCTGAGCTTTTAGCACATCTTATACAAATAGAAGCAGAAAGCTGTAAAATAGAGAGCAATGGTGAACCCAGTTTACAAGGAGGATTGCTTCAGTGCCTCCAAAACTCCTGAAACCAGGTGCAGGGGGGGTGGAATGTTCAAGGGAGCCTTCAAACACCAGCATTCTCCCTTCTTTTTCTACCCACTCACTTGATTTCTTGTCAGTCTCAAAACATGCAGAGTTGTTGAAGAAGTAGGTCCCACATTAAAACTTTGGGCAGGGTTGTTGGGAGCTGCCACACATTTCACCTGTGGCACCCAGTAGGGGAAGGTAGGGAAAGCAAGAGAAGGAGGAATTGCATACTAGAAATGGAACCTGCCATGATATGAACTGGGGGCAGCTTGAAGAATAGAGAGACAGATGTATTGGCCACAACATTTGCTTTACAAAGCCAGAATCAGGACCAGGACCAGCAATGGAGTCATGGCATCAACCTAAAGCATCTCCCATCAGAATTCTAGGGCCAAGAAGTACCCTACTTCTACCTGTCCCTCTACAGGTTTCTTGTCTTTATCTGTTGAAGATGATCTTTCCTTTAGGGTTCAAGTAAAGTGTTGTCTTCTTACAGGAGATCTTCCATGAACCCTTTACTTAAAAGTGATCACTTCCCCATGAAATACTCCTCACACATTTTGCTTGTTTGTCTCTTTGAACTCTATCATATTCCCCCTGTTATCATACTTCTTTTAATCATACTTCTTTATGATGGGTAGCATACCACCCCACCCTTCATTACTGTGAAGCTGTAAAAGATCTATGTTCCTTGTCTTTGGAGTTCCAAGACCTAGCATGAAGCCTTGCTCACAGTAGACAGTTAAACATTTGTTGAATTAGATTAAATTAAAGGATTTTGTGACTGTAAAACACCATGGAATTGTAAGCTATTATCATCTTTGTTTTACAAATGGCAGTTTGTATTCTTAAGCTCTCCCTGTTCATAGCACAAATTGGCAGAGGTGGAAAGGACACCATTCAGTGGATGGCCTTCTCTATACAGATCATGGGATAATAGATTTAGAGGTGAAAGGATTCTTAGCTGCCATGAAGTCCAGGCCCCTCATTTTACAATTGAAGAAACTAAAGCTCATGGTCACACAGCTAATAAGTATATGCAGCAGGATTTGAATTTGGATCTTCCTGTCTCCAAATTCAGGCCCTATCAATTGGGCCCCCTTGCTGGTTGATGAGGAAACTGAGGCTCAGGGATGTTCTGAGCTTTCTCAAGATCACAGTCAGTGGCTGAGGCTCCTGACTTCTGGCCCATTCCTATTTATACTCCAGGCTTCCTTATGAAAGACTAGAATGGTTCTAGACCACTAATATAGGAGACTATATGATAGATGCTAAAGTGAGTGAGAGGAACTGGGAGAAAGAACACCAGAGGAGGCAGGTGGTGAAGTCTCAGAGTTAAAAATACTTAGCTTTCTAAACCCATTCTGTCTCTGGTGGAGTGTGCTGACACCCAGGAGAGATGGATGTGAGGAGATTGAAGCTGTTTCACTGCTTCTTGTATGTTTGGAACTTTTTTCAGGACTGACCTGTGGACAAGGCAGCTTTGCCTCATGCTTTCATTTGTCTGAATGCCTTTTTCTGCTTGGCTCTTAGGGCCTCAGCTTGAGGTGAGCCACTCAGGCACGATCGTGAAAATAAAGAAGATGAGGGCAGCAATTGCCATCTAACCACAGTGACAAATGGAGCCCTGGGGAAGGCATAGGCCAAAGGTGTCGGGCCACAGACGGCTTTGCAGGGCTCTCTTGTCTCCCCATTGTTCTAGCTTTACCAGCCTGCACTCGGAGAGGCTGCTATATATGGGGACAATGCCAGCCTGAGCCTTTCAGGCAGCTGCTCCTCCCCACCCCCACCCATGTAGCTCCATTAGCACTTTGGGTAAAGGACAATATTCTTGACTTCTGTCAAGCTGCTGGAGACTACTCAGTCTTCACAGTTTCCTGCTGATCCTGGGTTAGAGGGCATAAAAGGAAGTCACGCCTATTACTACTATCAGAAACTGAGAAGAAAGATAGAGGAAGAGTGAAGGAGGCTGGGAGGAGGCAGTTCTTGGGGGGGTCAAGGGAGGAGAGAAGAAGAGAAACAGAACAAAAGCTGGAATGGATCTTATGGGTGGTGTTCTGCAACTTTCTCATTTTATAGATGAGGAAACTCAGACTAGTAGAGGAAATGGTCTCAATTTTCAATAGTGAATGGCATAGCTGGTATGGGAGCTGGTATAGAGCTCTCTATTTCTTCTGTGTGTGTGTGTGTGTGTGTGTCCCTTCCCTTCTTCCTACTACTCTTCTCTCTCTCTATTTCTCTCCTCTCTGATTCTTTCCTCCCTTGCTTTCCTCCTCTATCTCCTCTCTGTCTCTGTGTTTATCTATCTCTTTCACTCTCACATACACACACACACACACACACACACACACACACACACACAAACCAGAGAAGAGTCCATCATAAGAGTCATCAAAACTCAGACTCAATTTCTCTTGGTGACTTGCCTTGCATGTTTAATGTGCCAAGGTTGGCAGACAGTTCTTTTGTGTAAGCTAAGTCCCTGCTCACCAAAGCTGCTTTTAATCCTCTGCCCCTGTGTTATTAATGGGGTTAGGAGCTAAACTCAACAAGCCTCAATTTCATCATCTGAAAAAGAGGTCAGATCATAGATTTAGGAATGGGAGGCACCTCTGAAGCCATCTAGTTCAAAAACCACACTTAATGGCTCATAAAACTGAGGTCCTTGGAGATTAACTGACTTGCTCAAGGTCACACGATTAATGACTGACAGACATGATTTTTAAACCCATGCCCTCTGACTCTTAGAGTCAGTGCTCTTTGGACAGTTCCACAGGATTACATCTGCTTCACAGTGTGAAAAAGAGAAAATATGGCACCACCTGTGACAGGTGTGTTATTAATGTTAAAGGTTATAAAACCTAAATTATCATCTTCATCATTATAGATAAAATAATCAGTAGTAAATTAGTATATAATAAGTGACATTTTACAGATGAGTAAACTGAGACAAAAAAATTAAATAACTTACCCAGAGTCACACAGCTAGTGAGGCAGATTCCAAACTCACATCTTCCTAATTCTATGTTATATGCTCTAATTTCTTAGCTGCTGAAATTCTCTATGGGCTGAAAGTCTATAGAAGGTTACATAGAGAAAGTGGTAGTTGATCTGGGTTTGGTAAGAAATAGAGTACTGCATTTGGAGTCAAAAGACCTTGATTCAAATCTTGGATCTGCTACTTATTACTTATATGACCATGGGCAAGTCATTCCCCCAGTACCAATTTTCCCAACTGTGCCTGAAAAGTGCCTTGAACATAAGGAACAACTTAATACATTTGCCGAATTGATTATGTGAAATGAGGGTGTTGTGGCCTGCAGGAGCTCTTTATAATCTAAATCTAGGACCCTCTGATTTAAAGGATAGGAGAAGTGGTAGAGGAAACAATGGTTATCTTCATTTATTTCAAAGATTGTCCTTCGGAAAGAGAATTAAAGTTATTTTTCATTATTTCTGAGGAGAGTACTGGGAAGATAGTGGAGAGAGGCAGATTACAGTTTGTTGTAAGGGGAAGGAAATAAAGGTTTTTCTAAATGTTGGCACTCTCAAGAGGTAATGAGTGCTCCATCAAGGGAAACCTCCTGTTGTGTGTAGAAGGAATTCTTATTCAGGTATAAATTGGACTCCAGTGACCAACAAGTTTTTTTGTGACTGCAGTTTTGTGATCTTATATTCATAAACCTGTTTGGCACAGATATGGTGATTCTGCTCAGGAAGTGTTGTCTCCACCTCATCCCTTATTCCCCTGGATTGCTGGGTAAATAAAGTGTGGCCCCTCACTAGTCTCCCCAAAGGGAACCTTTTCACTATTGCAATTTCCCGCCATCTGTTTCAATGATGTGAAAAGGCACTTTTGAAGTTTACAAACAGTCCCACATGATTTTTTGCAGTGTTTATCTCATTCACAGTACTTAGAAAATCATGTAATACCATGACTTCCCATAATGTATAAGTTAAAGTGATAATGTGATAATGGGCAATGATCATCCAACCATCTATGCATCCATGCATCCATGCATCCATCAATCCATTCTTTCAACAAGGATGAATTAAGCACCACGGGGTACAGTGTTTATCAGTGGTATTAAAAAGATAGTAACAATTCTCATTTCTACAGTGCTTGAATATCTACAAAGCATTTCTTCTAAGAGAACTCTGAAAGGTAAATACTTGAAACAAATGCAAATATTTTACAGAAGAGCAAACTTCTAGTAAAAAAGTGGAAATTATAAGGTTAGAATCATAGAACTAGGAAGAATTGGGGCCAGGTTTTAAATCCAAATCTTCAGAGCTCAACTCCAGGGCTCTCTCCAGCACCTCAGGAATGCCACACTGAGTGATGGTTGTGGAAGTCTTGCGAGACCACAAGTTTGACACTTCTCCACTCAAGCTCGATTTCCCCCCCAAAATGGCAGTATGCCACCTTCCTTATAGGGCTGTTATGTGTGCATAATGATAGACCCACTATAAAGTGCTCAGTAAATGTAATGCCCTCTATATATGTGAGGTATTAAACAGCACACTAATAATTTTTGCCAGAGACTTGAGGTTCTTCAATATAGTAGGGATGGAAACTTCTGGGATTTTGTGATGCATTAGATGGAACCCTAACCTAAAAGTTAATCTCCTTCCTCTACTAGTTGTGTTATTTTGGCAAGTCATTAATCTCCTTTTGTACCAGGTTCCTAATCTGCAAAATGAAGATGATAATAGCATTTATACTAACCGCAATATCACCCTTGCATGCATATACACCAGCGTGCACACACAGTTGTTTTAAGGAAAGTGATTTAGAAAGTGTAAAGTATAGAATAGATTAAATTATTATGATAATGAATAATAACAATACTATTAGCACATGTAGTAGGGGGCATGACCTCTGAAGTACCTACTCCCTCTTTCTCTCTATTTTTTTGGAAAGAAAATATTCTAAGCAGAATAGAAACAAGCTACTCTAACTCTAAAATGCTTCTATTTATACCTTTTCAAGAGATTATGCACATCAAATGAAAAATATACTTGTCAGCAATTTTGTCATGTTACCAAGATCCTGTGAGTGCAGCTGATGTATAAGCAGTTGGTCATGAGCCATAAAAACTCTTAACTGACTGACTTTTGGCAAGGGCCAGAGAAAAAATTCAAGTAAAGAATGACCTCTTTTCAAAGACCAAGTCTGCCCCATGATAGAAATTGGAGGAAAATTAATATATGACTAGGGATTTAATATTCCCAAGGAACTGTAAATTTGGGTGAAAAATGTTGTTCAGTGATAAACAGCTAGCTTCTGGGACTCAACAGTTCACAGACCAAGGTCAGCTAAGCATGGCTGAGACAGTTTTAACTACTCTGAGGTAAGCTGAATGGATACCTTTTTTTTCTGTTACTCCATCTTTCCTTCCCTCCTTCTGCTTCACCACATTTCTCATCACCTCTTTATCCCCTCTCCTCAATAGTACTTATCCCTTGTTTGACCCCTCTGTGTTGCTTCCTCTTCTCTCCCCTTCCTAGTCTTGTTCCTTTCCTTCTCTGACCTCCTTATATCCTTTTTTTATCCACTTCTTCCTCTCCTCTAGTGCTCCACACTCCCTCCTTTCCCCTCCTCTTTCAACTGAAGAAACTTAGAAAATATTTATTAATCCCTTGCTATCTGTTATGTATTATCCTTGGTGCTAGGGTTACAAAACACATCACAGACTTTCCTCCCACACAACAGTATAAGCAATACACCCTTTGTCTTCCTTTCAAGCAACTTATAATCTAATTGGAAGATGATAATTGAATTGTAAAGTTAATTTTAAGATTCCTTGTAAGAAAGAGTAACGAGGGATAAATACAGATAATAATGACACACTGATAATTTGATAAGATCTGGGAATTCTTTGATGCACGTATGCCTTCTATTGGTACACATAACAATAAATTCTCACCTCTCTTGAACAAGTCTTGTCCATGATTTGTCCATAAATGTCTCTCATTTATCCTTACCGGGGTGGCCATCCAGCATTTAAGACCTTCTTCTACCCAAATCTCTCTCTCTCTCTCTCTCTCTCTCTCTCTCTCTCTCTCTCTCTCTCTCTCTTTTTTTTAAAGCAGTTGAAGTTAAGTAACTCACTCAAGGTTACATGGCCAGTTATTTCTGGGTGTGGTGCTAAGTATCTGAGCCCAGATTCTATCCCAGGTCTCCTGACTCTGGGGCCACCTGGACGCCTCTAAGCAATTGGGGTTAAGTAACGGCCACGTGTTTCTGGGTGGGTGCTAAATACCTGAGTCCGGATTCGATCCCAGATCTCCTGACTCTGGGGCTGGTGCTCTTACTCACTGAGCCACCTGGCCGCCCCTCTACCCAAATCTCTTGACATTGTCTGGGCACCACTGGTGTTCATAGGCCATCCACTGATTCCTCACTCTTAATAGATGACCAACCTACCTCCTTTTCCTGCCACATATTTCTTTGATAATGTGTTTTATAAGACTTTTCATGCCTAAGTCTCTACTAGTAATGTGCTGTCACTGATTCACATCCATTGTGTAGCTCTCCATTGCCCTTTGGATGATCTACAATTTTAATTCATCACAAACTTATGATTCCATATTTCATAGTCATAGTGCATCACTGGAATGAATATGTCTGCCCTTTGTTTCAGATACAAGCTTAGGCCCATTAATGGTGATTAATTTTGCGAGCATCATCTAGACCTGTCTATCTCCTCCTGATGCTCAGTTCTGAGACTTATTCATTCTACATCTGCATTGTCTATCCTAGCAACTACAGATAGAGTAAGGAAATGTGAAAGGTTGAAAGTCAGGACACTACCGTCAGAAAGAAAATTTGAGGTCTATGATCTTAAAGGTACAGTAGTTTCCAGTATGGATGGAGGAAGAGTATGGTATTAAGATGTGACCAACTAGCCTGAGTCTAAAATAGAATGAAAACTGAGGCTGAATTCAATGACATGTGATGTTCAGGTTTGAGAAGGGTTGTCAGCATCTGGATTGAACCCTCCAAGGATGAAAGGGAAGAGGATGATGGTGAGATAGGTGTAAAATTCTTGAAGAAAGATGTGTAAGTCAATGTTTGTTTTGCAGATGGCAATGAAACAGTGTCAGAAGATTGATGGTGTGGATTTCGGAGAAGGAAAAGTGAAGGTGACAGTAGCAATGGGATAGAAATAACAATGGGAACAAAGAGGAAGATGACTTCTCACTTTGGTCATAGAAGATTGGGTAAAGACAGAATTGAGGGGAAAATAGTGGTCAAGATTAAAGAGGGAAGCCAGAAATGTAACATCCTCATGAATATGTCCAAGTTTCAGTTTAGAGACAATATCTGAGGAAGAGATTAAGAATGGTGGTAGGTTTGCAAGGTCATAGCAGAATGTATAAGCAGTGGAAATTAGGCAGCAGGCAGGCTGCTGGCATTTCTATACACTCTAAGATTTACTAAACACTTTGCATTCATTATCACTTTTAATCCTCTACCATTTAAATAACAAGGGAGGTAAATGCTATATTTTTTTAAAGACTTATTCTATTGATGGAAGCATTTTTTAGTTAGGAGTTCTAATCCAGCTAGGGGGCATAGTGGATAGAATGTGGAACCTGGAGTCAGGAAGATTCATGTTCCTGAGTTAAAATCTGGCCTTAAACATCTACTAGCTGTGTGATTCTAGGTAAGTCACTTTACCCTATTTGCCTCAGTTTCCTCATCTATAAATTGAGCTGGAGAAGGAAATAACAAGCAACTCCAGTATCTTTGCCAAGAAAACCCCAAATGGAATCATGAAGAGTCAGACATGACTAAATCTACTGAATAATAAATCCCTCTACCAGTGCAGATTGGTCCCCCCTCTTCAATTGATAGTCTGAGATAATTTCCTGGGGGCACTAGAAAGTTGAATGACACTCCCCCTAACTCCCAGGCTTGCATAGCTAGTATGTTTTGGAGGAGGGATTTGAATCCAAGATTTACTGGCTTGAGTCTAGGACTTTATCCATTATGCTAGAAATGCTCCTATTAGTATCCCCATTTTACAAATGGAAAAATTGAGCCTCAGAGAGTTGATGTCATTGACTCTGGGTCATATAGATCATAAGTGTCAGAGAGAGTATGTGAACTCAGGTCTACCTAATCCCAGTCCAAGATTCCATTCACTAAATCATTCTGCCTTGGAGGGAGGGGTGGAGGATTAGATGAAACAGCAGATATGAAATCTTTGGATGACAGGGACTGAGGAAAGAGGGCCCCTAGAAGGGAGTTTGTAGGGCATATTAATCCTAAATATAAGGGTTGATAGGAGATGAAGCACTGAGAAAAAAAAAATAATTCTTAACATTAACAACTGAAAAGTAGCATTGAGTGGCACTCTGGTTGCATTTAGAATCATGGTGTAGGAGGGTCTACATTTCTGTCTAATTGTTCATGTGCAAAGTTCTCTCCTTAATTTTCTGGTTAATGTCTCTAATACATTCCCCTTTTCATCCTTCAAAGAGATCCCCTGAATGAGTGTGTATATGTGTGTTCATATGCCATGTATATCTATATGTGCTGATGTGTTGTATGTGTACATAAGCATTGTGCATGTGTGAACATATGTGTATGTGTACATAGGAAAGGGGGTGAGATGAAGTGAAACCTCAAAATTCATCAATCTTCCCAGGCATAGGACTATGGGGTAAATGGTGAGGTAGATCTTTCTGGGTGGTGAAAGGGGAAGGCATGGACTGTCCAGCACCTTTGGAGGTACTGTCACAATCAAACAATGCATTTCCCAATTTTCTCTCCCCTACCACTCAATCCCCAGCTTAGGCCAATGTGAAGCTGGTGAGGTTTAGGCAGCTCTCCAATGCTGGAGAGAAGAGTTGGGCATGTTTCCCAGGAAAGCTGTTTCTGGATGGGATGGTAGCTTTTTATTTTTTAGGTAAAATACACTATAAAAGAACAAAAATATTATTTTACATGTCATGATAATAGTTAATATTTTTCCATAAATGTCTCAGCTGATACGCAAAATGTAACCACGTGTGAAACTCTATTCTGTGTATATAATTCATCCCTTTTAATTGAAAATGGTATTGCTACCTATTATTGTCTAGGTAGGTAGGTTGGCCTGCAGCCAATCTGGCCAAGGAAAACTATTTTCAGAAATTACATAAAGTAAGAAATAGTTATTTATTTTACATCAGGATTCATGATAATGTCACAAAAGGATTCTGTTAAGCATTCCTATGTGTAGTGACTTGCCTGGTTAAATTCATATGTATATGTATGTGTGTGTGTTTTTTTTTTTGGTAATAAAGCATATGTTTGACTATATCACTGCTCAAACCAAGAAAGTTCAGTTGTTCCATGATACCTCTAGGAAAAAAAGATGAATTCCTCATCTAGACCTTTAAAGGCCCTCTCTTCTGGCTTTAGCCTACATTTTGAGAATTAGTCCATGTTGCTTACTTTCACACACTCAATATTCCAGTCAAACTATCCTT
This sequence comes from Petaurus breviceps papuanus, assembly GCF_028583685.1. Classification (NCBI taxonomy): domain Eukaryota; kingdom Metazoa; phylum Chordata; class Mammalia; order Diprotodontia; family Petauridae; genus Petaurus; species Petaurus breviceps. The sequence continues at coordinate 30,844,674 of NW_027185698.1, read as the reverse complement.
GTTGTAACTGAACTTTTTATATACATATATATATATATACATACACACGCATATGTGTATGCATGTACCTGTGTCTGTGTGTATGTATACACACAGCTATATACATGCATATGTACTCATGTTTATAAATAAAATGTGTGTGTATATATACATGTATATGTAATATGTTATATTATGCAATATCATATCTATCTGAACTGTTTATAAATATATATATGTGTATATATATATATACGAAGAGAGAGAGAGCAATAGCTTTTACACATTTTATCTATCTGTCTTGTCTGTCTTTCTGTAAACTTCTTAAGAAACAATGATACATTGGTTTGCCTTTTGCAGTGGGCTGGCTTTTACAATTGTTAGCATTCAGATCATCGCAGAGTTCTATTGTTATCTCCATGTTTAAAGGATAGGCTTCCAACCCATCAGTGAATTAGGGGACATCTACCCCACTTATGATAAAGTAGGTAGATGAGTACAATTTGTTACAATGGCCATGAAGACAACTAGAGTAGGTGATGTGAAGTACTTAGAGCTTAGTCTGGCATTTGAAGACATTAAGATCATCCACTGTATTCCATGCCATTGCCAAGTGTCTTAACTTTTGTCTTGTAACTGGACTTTGATGATTCTAGAAGAGAGAGTGAAGCTGCCTTGCTTAAATGCAATTCGCAGGCAACTCAAGACATCATCCCACGATGTCCATTGATCCTCTTCAGAAATGAAGGATGAACAACAATATCTTCATATTACATGTGAGGAAACTCAGACTCAATAACTTTCTCAAAGCCACACTAAGCAATTTGGAGCTAGGAACCAAAATGTCTTCTTGCTCCAAATTCATTGTTTCATTACAACATATTGCTTTTCAGGTCTTGAAATTGCATTGTGCCCTTCTTGGAACAAATTTTAGTCAAAAGAATTTTAAGAGATGTATGCTATAAGAAATATTATTTAGAGAACTAAGGGTAATGTGAAGAACAGCTAGATTCTAAGAAACATTTAGTCAGAGAATCATGTACTTTATTTATTGGATGAGCACTCTGACTATGAGCTCCTTGAGATCAAAAATGATTTTAGACCTTTCTTCATTTTCCCATCACTTAACACAGTTCCTGACACATAGTAGGCACTTAAATGCTAATTAAATAATTGGCTGTCTATGAAAAAGTAAGCTCTGAAATTCATTTAAGGGATAGTGGTAGACAATATTTGGAACAAGTAGGAAAAAGGTTACATTACTTGTGATTGTGAGTTATTGTGCATGAATTTTGCTTATCGATAGGTATAAGTTTGACTTCCCCTAACATAAGGAGTCTTTAAGGTTCGTCTCAAATAGAACCTCCTCTAACGAAGGCTTTCTTGACTCCTATGGCTGAAAATGACCTGTCCTTAAAAAGTGATGGCAATTTGTTTCTGCATATCAACAGATTGCAACAGTGATTAGGAGACATCAATAAATTCTGTTCTAATCATTCTGTGTTATGCTATTATCCATTTATCCATACCAGTCCCTTCGCTGGGTGGTAATAAAGTGTTTGTTCCATTTATGATTGATATTTATACATTAGGTAATGTTTTAAAATGACTTTCTGCAATCCTTTGGAGAAATCTTATATTAGAATCAAAAGGAATGTTGGTGTAATTAGCAATTCTCCTCAGAAACAAGGTAGAGATGATTAGTAAATTCATGTGAGAATGGGAAGCCTGATCCCTTAAGGAGAAGTCAGGTTCCTCTGAGCTGAAACTGGCCAAATCAAAATGGCAGGTAAAGAGTATGGATTGACATATATGTCAGAAGTCATCTGGCATCAGCCCAATGGTTTGTAACTATCTACTATTATACATTTACTCTGACTGATAATCATAAACACTTTAAAATTTGAAAAGCACTTTATGAACCTTTTTTTTTGTTTAGACTTTCTGATAATTCTGTGAGGTAGGAAATGCATGCATCCCCATCTTAAATGCTAAAAAGAAATTGAGACTCAAGAGAGATTAAGTGACTTGACCATGGTTAGAGACAAAATTTGCATCCTGGTCTTCCTGACTCTAAGTCCAGTACTCTAGACACTACACTATGCAAATTATAAAGGAAGGAAGGAAGGAGCATTTATTAAGCACTTACTAATCAGTTAGGCGACATAGTGGATAAAATGTAGGGCTAAGAGTCAGGAAGATCTAAGTTCAAATGTGACAGCAGATACTAGCTATGTAACCCTGGGAAGTCATTTAACCATGTTTGCCTCAGTTTTCCCCATCTGTAAAATGAACTGGGGAGGAAATAGCAAATGACTCCAGTTTTCTTTACCAAGAAAACCCCAATGAGGTCATGAGTCATTGGACACAACTGAAATTACTGAACAACAAATACTACTGTGTTCCAGGTACTATGCAAAGTACTTTACAAATATTATTCATTTGATCCTCACAAAAACCTGAGAGATATTATTATCATCCTAATTCTGCCATTTAAGAAAATAAAGTAGAGAGGTTAAGTAATTTGCCCAGGTCCAAACAGTATAAGTTTGAGGGTAGATTTGAACTCAGGTCTTCCAGATCCCTGGTCCAGTACTCTATCCACTATACTCTGTAAACAGTCAGCGCTTAATAAATATTTGTTGGATAAACTGATGAATGAATATCAACAATGGCATGAACTGTTTATAAGAATAGTCATGAATCTGTTGACCTGAAGGCAATGGAAGGTATTTAGGAAATTTTTGTGAATATGTATATACATATACACATACATACATGTGTGTAATGCATGAATCTACACCCATTAATGTTTGTTGGGAACTCGGGGGGATGGCGTGTGAATATTCTTTCACTCTGTATTTATGTATGTGTGTGTGTATGTGGGTGTGGGTGTGGGTGGAACACCACCTACCTACCTACCACCAACACCTACCTACCCTGACACTAAATTCAGTTCTTCCTTCCCCCTTTAACAGGCTCTAGGAACAGTTTAACAAGAACGAGAGGAAGAGAAGGAGGAGGAGGAAGAGCATTATGGGGAGGGGCAGGAGGAAGAAGAGGAGGAGGAAGAGAATTCCAAAAAAGTGTTGTCATTTATGGAGAACAAATCCCAACTTGGTTTCTACTGATTCTCCTTGGTTGTATAAAGCCAAACTAAATTACAACAGCCTTTTGGCTCTTGGGCAGCTCTGCCTTATGTCAGATAAAAATCAAATCCCTGGACTTAAGCCTAGAGATGCCAGCAGTATTCTATAAGAAAAATTGAGATTGGCCTTTTAGTATTCAGTGAGAATATGCTTACATGTCTGCACTCTTCACCAACAGAAGAAAAAAAAATGGAAGGAAGTGAAGTCACTAGTCTCATAATCTAGACATGTCCAAACCATCCCCACAGTTCAGTTCAGCTTAGTTCGGTTTAATTTAATTCAATTCAACAAGCAATTTGTCTGAGCAACTAGGAAGGAAACAGCTGTTCTGTCTTAAGGAGAGTGAGGGGGCACAGTCAGCACATTACCACAGATTAAAAAAAATGCTACTGTAGGCAAGACCTTTAAGCCATGCAATTTATTTCTTTCTCAGATTTTTTTCCCCCACCTACTATTCCTGCTTCTCGTAAAGTTTGGATCTGACTGTCAACCAATTTGTGTTTCTGACCATCATCTTCTTCTTTGTCCAATTAACCATAGTATCAAAGGATTTGGAGAGGCAGAAAGGACCTTAGAATTTATCTGATCCCACCTACTCACTTGAGAGATTAAGAAATTTAGGGACACAGAGGAAAAGTCACTTGCCCAAGGTCACATAGGGAGTAAGTAGCAGAGACAGGATTTGAAATAAGGTCCTGTGATCAAAGTTCATTATTCCTTTCCCTAGAACTAAATTATTTATCTGAGAAACAGCCAGGTAGGGAGTGACTCATTCATTATTTATAAGTGATGGGAGGGTGACAAAGGAGGAGATCTTACAATCCACACCCTTATGGACTTCTAGCTTAGTTGAGTGGGTAAGATTTACCTTCATGTAAGGGAGGAGGTAGGGAGGAGGTTGATCACATATGCTCACTTTTGTTTTACTGACTAGATATCAAAAACTGGGGGTGACCTTTTGATGAATGGCTGACTATATTCTCTTGAACTTCAGTCAATTGACCATAAGGAGACAGTCTAGTCTCTCTGCCCAGAAGTGGGCATGATTGACCAAGGGTTACTTATTCAAATTAGTAACATGGCAATGTTAGTGCAATGTATTCCCCTATGTCTAGCATGATGTTTAGCTGTACATTGCTTGACTAAAGCCACAGTAGTTGACGACCTATGACAATCCTTGCCATTCATCTGTCCTCATGGTTTTCCCAAATTCAACTCAGTTGATCCTGATGTTTTCTCCAAGAATTGAAGTCCTCACTCACATAATAAGTGCCTCATCACCCCTTTATTGACAAAATATGAAAAAATATCTTATAGGTCATCTATAAATGATGAGAAAGATCAGTGTCAAAAAACTGAAGCTACTAACGTTTTCCACTTTCAGGTTACACCTTCATTTACTCCATGTAATATATATCTTGTACATACCTGGATGTTTACCTTGAGACACTACATTACATTATGCTTTAGACCAAGGATTCTGTGTGTGTGTGTGCATGCATGTGTGCCTGCATGTGGGAGCACATTTGAAATTATTAGTATCTTTCCTGGTTAGTACAATATCTGACACATAGTAAGAACTTAATCAATGGTTGCTGATTGGCTAACTCAAAATGCATTATTGTGGGGATGGCTGGGGAAGGCTTTTTGGAGGAGATAAAACTTGAGCTACATGTGGGACTGATGAACATTAATGGCTAAAAAATAAAAGTAGTAAAAATCCAAGTGATTTTGAAACAGCATGTGAGCCATTTTCTCATTTTTTTCAAGTTCAATGATGAAGATCAACAATAATCTATCTTTTTAGAGAATCTTATGACTAAAAGATTCCTGAGACACCATCTTGTTCAATCTCTTCATTTTTAGGAATCAACATTTACATAAATCTACCCAAGATGGGTCCATAGAACTCAAGGGACTTGTTCATGCTGCTACAGAATGAGTGACAAGATTGTAAACAAGCTTTTCATCTTTTGACTGCCAAGCCAATGATCTTTCCACAATTCCAGGCTTCCCCCTTTGTTTGCAAGACAAGGTACATAGTCGGGTGAAGTGTTGATGTTTGTACATTCTAGTATTTCTTCTTTGCTAAGTATTTATTCAGGAACTAATTTTAAAGCAAGGATTTGGGGTTTATCTTAGGGCAAGAAAAAGCAAATTTGGAGAAAATATACAGTTCTCCTGTCAAGATATCTCAAAGCAAACTGGTTGAAAACACTTGACACTCAAAACTTCTCATTCCAAGACTTACCACAAGAGCAAGCATTTAACAGCAATTGCTTAAAATAGAAAATCCTCCAGTATAGCTGCTTGGATTAGCAATCAGAGGAAATTCAAATTATTTAATAAAACTCCACACTGTCCATTTTTGCTATGAGTTATAGTTTCAACTTTTAAAAATTACCAAATTTACTTTGTCTCATTGATCACAACAGGTTGGAATATTGGTTTTTACTTTTAGACTTAGACATTTTTAAATTTGGTCAGGCAGAAGAAAAAAACCATAACACAAGGATCACAATCATAAATGAAGAACTAAAAAGGAATTCATAAATTTGTTGGCAAGCCCATTTATTGAATAGATTATGGAACTGATGCCAGAGGAGAGCAGATGATTTATCAATAATCACAAAGCCAACAAGTGCAGAGTCAGGACTTGAACTCAGGTTTTCTCATTTCATTTCAAGGGAACATACTGCATGATGTCATCATCATATGTCTCCTCTATTTATCTTACTTCCCTTCTTTATACATTGAAGTTCCACTCATTAATTCAGTGTATACTTATTGTTTAGTACATAAAAGACATTTTTTGCTACAGAATAGTTATAATAATGAATTGGACATGTCCTAATATATTTTCTAGGTTTCTTTGACTCAATGCACATGTCTCTTTCATGTTTTCTTATTCTTCATATGCTTTGGTAATGTTTCCCTTATCTTAATTTCTTGATATATAGATAAAATAGTTCACTGGTAGGTAATGGACATTGGGGATAAAAACCTAAATCATATATCATTCATCTCTACACTGTCCACAATTTGTATGTGGAATAATCAAACCTGCCTCTGCCCCTTACTATCTCCAGTTTCCTTCAAGGTGCAACTAAAATTCACTTTCTGCAGTGACTTAGTGGCTAGAGAATTGCAATGGGAATGGGAATTTGAAGATCTTCCCTGCCCCTTAGTAGACCTATGGGGGAGTTTGAAGCCCTCCCATGCTTTGAAAGTAAACTCTACCTCCTAATAAGATGAATGTATGGAGTCTGTGATAGAGGGAATTGACTAAAGGATGGAGCAGAGCCAGCAGGAAGCTTCCCTGCTGTGAAGGTAAATTCTGCCTCCTCATAGGCTGATTGTACTCACATGGAGTCTGTGGTGGGAGGAGTTTGGTGAAGGGAAGCAGAGCCTACAGGAAGCTGGTCAGAGCTACCCAGATAGTGGGAGAGACAGAGAGAGAGACAGAGACAGAGAGAGACAGAGACAGAGAGAGACAGAGAGAGAGAGAGAGAGAAAGAGAGAGAGAGAGAGAGAGAGAGAGAGAGAGAGAGAGAGAGAGAGAGAGAGAGAGAGAGAAGGTTGAGGCAAGGAGCTAGAGAGGTTTGTGAGTAAATATTGATCTTGTATTGGTTTGTGGGAAGGGTGAAGAATGCTGTGGCTCGGTGTTATTTTGACTTCTTAATGTCTTTGGTACTATGATGGAATTGGCTTGCTGGTTTTGGGATTCAGTTTTCCGGTGTCTAAATAAATGCTTCAGTTCTATCCTCTATCTAGAAAGTCTGGTATATTTTGCGATTGAACATCATGCAATACTTATAGTCATGGTATTTATCATGATTATGGGCCCTGTAAATATTGAATTGGTGCTACAAGTACTGGCCTGGAGTCAAGAAACCCTGAGTTCAAATCTAGCCTCAGACATTTAGTAGCTTTGTAGTACATTATGTAATCTTTATCTCAATTTCCTCAACTGTTAAATGAAGATAATAATTGCACTTACCTAGGTTATTGTGAGGATCAAATGAGATAATAATTGCACAGCATTTAGCCCAATACCTGGCACATAGTAAATGCTATATAAATGTTGTTAAATTCTAATAACTTCCCCTCTAAAGTTACCTTGCATCTATTTTATATGTATGTATGTATCTACATATATTGACAATATAGATATATGTGCACATATCATACATGTATATGCACACACATGTATATGTATACATATGAACATGCATGTTTATTCACATGTTGTTTTCCCCAATAAAAGATAATTTCTTTGAGGGTCAAAACTGTTCTTGCTTGTTCTCTCCCTTAGTGATTATCTTAGTGTCTGTTATATGATAAGTACTTAATAAATGCTTGTTAATTGACTGATTGTTTCAGGAAATACTAAAGACCTAAGGAAAAGTCTCCTGTGTTTTGGATTTATCCTTTGCATAGGATTTATAAAATAATGCTTGCAAGAATATTCTGTGATGAGGAGGGTGAGGGTGATTTGCTCTCTATATCCATGGAGGGAGTAGTTACGTGGATGAGATCATGAAACCCTCTAAGTATTATAGATTTCTAAGTGCCCCTAAGATCTTCTAAAGCTAACCATCATAAATTATTTGTCGAGAATCATATACTAAACACATATTATGTGACAAACACTATGGGAGACACTGGATAGACAAAGCCAAAAATGAAACAGGACCTTCCCTCAAAGGGCTTACATTCAATTACCCTTCCCCACTTTCATTGCTAAACTCCTAGATCTCAATCCCATGCAGTCTGGTTTCCAACCTTATTACTCCCTACAGAATTCTCAATTATCTTTCAATTTCCAATTTGTCAAAGGATATGAGCAAGGAGTTTTCAGCGGAAGATATCAAAGCTATCGATAGTCGCAAGAAAATGCTATAAATCACTAATAATTAGAAAAATTCAAAATAAAATGTTTCTGAGTGAATACCTAACACCGGACTAATGTGACAGAAAAGGATAATTAGTCCTTACACCACATGCATTCTCTGAAGTATTGACACTATTGACTACTCCCTCCCGCTTTCTCACTTTTAGTGACACTGCTCTCTCGTGATTTTCCCTTGACTTCGCTGACTTTCCTTTCTCAGTCTCCTAATCTTCCCTAGGAAGAATCAAAATCTAAATCTTGACTACCTAATTGTGGATATGCATCCATATGATCTATCCTGAGACTTCTTCTTTTTTCTCTTTAACTCCTTCTTTCTTCAGATGGGTTTATTATCTATATTCACATACCTATAGTCATTTATAGTTTCTTCAGCTCCAGCCACACTTCTCCAGTTGCCTAAATATAACTTCAAAGTAAACATCCCATAATTTCTCAAACTCAACATTTCAAAATTAGGACACCACCCCAAACCCCCCAAAACCCCACTACTCAAGTTCCTTATTTTATTGTGTGTATCATCACCTGTCCCATCCCCCAGGTTCAAAACGTGAGTCACTTTTGCCTCTTGACCGTCTGTGCTCCCCCTGCTCCACCAAAGTTTCAAAGTCTCCTTAATTTGACTTCCACATATTACAATCCATATTTTGTATCTTCTGCCCATTTACACTGCAACTACCCTAGTTCAGACACTCATTACCTATTTGTTAGCCTATTGCAACAGCCTCCTAATTTGTCTGCTGGCATCAATTCTCTTCCCTCTCTAATTCTTCCTCCACACACTTGTCAAAATGATCTGTTTTTTAAATTTAATTTAATTTTATTCTCCTTAATTTTTTAAAATTTTCAGTTCAAAATTTTCTTTCCATCCTGCCCCTTTGAGAAGGCAAGATATAGGATAATATTTTTAAAATGAAGGCATGCAAAATGTGATTCCACATTAACCATGTTGCAATAGAAAAACTAATGAAAGAAAACTAAGGAAAATTTAAAGAAATGCTCCAATGTACACTTAGTGTTCATCAAATCTTTCCCTTGATTTGGATAGCATTTTTCATTTTGAGTCCTTTGGAATTGACCTGGATCACTGTATTGATCACAAAGAACTAAGTCTTTGACAGTTGGTTCTTATTACAAAATTGCTATTACTGTATACAGTGTTCTCCTACTTCTACTCACTTCACTTTGCATCAGCTCATATAAGTCTTCCCAGATTTTTCCAAAATCATCTACTTAGCCATTTCTTATAGCAAATAATAGTATATATATATATATATATATATATATATATATATATATGTATGTATATATGCCATTCTCCAATCAATGGACATTCTCACAATTACCAATTCTTTGCTATCACAAAAAAGAGTTGCTATAAATCATTGTGTGTGTGTCCTTTATTTATTTTTTCTTTGCTGTGTAGGTCTAGTAGAGCTATGACTGGGTCAAAATTTATGTACAGTGTCATACCCCTTTGGGCCTAGATCCAAATTATTCAGCAAAACAGTTGGTCTAGTTCACTGCTATACCAAAAATGCATTATTATACCCATTTTCTCACATCCCTCTGGCACTTGCTGTTTTCCTTTTCTCTCATGTTAATCTGGTAGGTGTCAGGTGGTACCTCAGAATTGTTTTATTTTATATTTTTCTAATTATTAGTGATTCATAGCATTTTCCTATGAATATTTATAGCTTTGATTTCTTCTTCTGAAAACTTCTTGATCATATCTTTGACAATTTTTCAATCAGGGAATTGTTTTTATTTTTATAAGTTTGGTTCAGTTCCCTAAGTATTTGAGAAATGAGACTTTTATCAGATAAACTTTGCTAGGAACATTTTTCCCAGTGTCCTGCTTTCTTTCTAATTTTGGCTGCATTGGTTTTCTTGGCAAAATAGTTTTGAGTTAATATAATCAAAATTATGACCTTTACGTTCCATCATCCACTCTATCTCTTGTGTCTTCATGAAATTTTCCATTCTCCATAGATTTAACAGGTAATATATTTCCCCATGTTCCCCTAATTTGATTGTGATACCACCTTTATGTCTAAACCATTACCCATTTTGACCTTACCTTGGAATTTTTCCAGTTTTCCAAGCAGTTTTTGTTGAATAGCTAGTTCTTAGTCAATAGCTAATATATTTGGGTTTGTCAAACACTAGCTTACTGTGGTCATTTGCTTCCACATAACCTATGCTTATTCTATTCCATTTGTAAACCAGTCTGTTTCTTATCCAGTATCAGATTATTTTGATGATTATCACTGTGTAGTATAGTTTGAGATCTGGTACCCTCTTTCACTTTTTTTTTCATTGATTTACTTGATATGCTTGATATATTTGTTCCTGCACTTGAATTTTGTTACTACCTTTATCTAGTTCTAAAAACAGAATTATTTGGTGGTTTGATTGGTATACAACCGAATAAGTAAACTAATTTTGTTAATACTGTTATTTTTTCATTATGTTGGCTCACCCTATCCATAAGCAATGAATATTTCTTCAAATGCTTTGAACTGTAGTTGTGTGAAAAGTGTTTTGTAATAATTAATATTTCTAAAGTATATCTCTGACCATGTAATTCCCCTGCTCAAAAAGCTTCAATGGCTTCCTATTATCTCTAAGTTATAATGCAAGTGCCTTTGCCTTTTAAATTTCTTCATAATCTGGTTCTAACCTACCTTTCAAGGTTTATTAAAAATTTCTGACTTTATGAATTATTGCCAACTCTATATTCCAAACAACTTACTGTTTCTTATTGATTCTTGCTCTGCATGACCAGTCCAATGCTTCTAGCCTCCCTAAATGGGAGCTTCTAGTAGGGGTCTTTCAACATTTCTTTGCCAAGGGGCTTTAAAATATACCATGGAAAACTTGTTGGTGCCTCAATCTATGGCAGATTGATGCCTGAACCCCATCCAAGTTTTCTGGGATTGTAAGATCTTATTTATATATGTTCTACATGTTACTTCATAGTCAAATGCACAAAAAAAACAAAAATATTTATAAATCTCTTATTGCACATCTGGCAATGTGCTGGATTTGGGGATATGAAGACAAAAGTGAAACAGTCCCAGTCTCACTCAACTTGCATTCTATTAGGAGAAATAATGCCTATGTTTCAAGTAGACACAAAGAAATTTCAGGAAAAGGTATTAGTCTCTGAGTGAATAAGGACAGGTTCTATATAAGAGATGGATCCTGAACTAGAGGCAGACTGTATGCCTTCTCTCCCTCTGTCTTTGCAAAAATTATTCCATGTACCTTGAATAAAACCCCTGCTCACTGCTGCCTCTTGGAATCCCTAGCTTCTTCTACTTTAAGGAGTCTAGCTGCATTGGACAGGTTATGCAGATGAAGAGTCAGTTGCTGGGATTATTTGGACTAAACTGAGGTGCCAACGGCAGGTGGTGCTGTCCAGGTCACCAGCACAATAAAGATAATTTCCTCACATTTATTTTCACATTTGCAAAGCATTTACCTAAGAATAACCCTGTAAATTAGCATTATCTTCATTTTACAGATGAAGAAAGAGACTCAAAGAGGTTAATCAACTGTAATTCAAGGAATAAGTGGTTTGGGGGGGTGAACTGAATGGTTTAGTATCAGGAGGGTTGAAGGACTGAGTTGTCCATAGAATTCACAAATTTGTAGCATTGTTCAAGTAATTTTCATTCTCAGAGCCTCAGTCTCCCCATCTAAAATTGAGGGCACAAAATTAGATAGTAATAAGTGACTTTATTAAAGTGCTTTAAAATAGGCAAACACTTAACATTCATTATCTCATTTAAGCAACCATATGATAAAGTTTCCACAGTTATAATTATCTTCACATAACACAAGGTAAAACCAATGATTTCTAAGATCCTTCTAAGTCTAAATCCTATGGTTCTGCATTCATGTTATTAAGCACAATCTCCTCTGGTTTGTAGCTGGAATCTCGGAAGCTATGTGGGTGGCCTCCTTGCTCCCTAGGAAAATGTCCGTCTACAGTATAAATAATGGACACATACATATTTGGGGAAGGTCTATAAGAGTATTGGGGAAGAGGGAGTGGAAGAATTTGCCTTTTAGGCAAGCAGGGCTGGAAAAAGCCATCTCTACTTTCTTTCTGCATAAATTTGATTTTAAGCTCACTTTGAAATGCAATTTATTCATAATTTTACTTCTGATGTCTCTAACATAGGACCAGATACTTTAGGTCAATGTAACTTTGGAAATTGTAAGGCAAGCACAAATTGTTAAGCTTTAAATCCCTTTTTTGCACTTTAACCACCACTAAAGAATTCTTTTCAATACCATCATTGTATGAATTGGACATTTTTTTGAAATGATAATTCTTTCAATTCCTTTTTCCTCTGTACCAAGATATATAAACCCAATGGTAGAGATTTGTGAATATATAATTACTCTGCCTGTATATTAAGAAGTGAACATCACTAGTGAAATTTTATCCTGAGTGTGTAATTTTTCTGTAATTACTTATAGAAACCAGCCATTATAAGTCAAATATTGATTTTCCTCAAATGGCAGCCTAAAAGAGGAAAGTGGAAAATTATCTTAGACACTCCTCTCTAATATAAACCCTTCCAACTTTTAAATGTATTTTGGATTTGCTGTGTCTATTATTTTATACCAATTACCCCGATAGTTAAGTTAGGATTGTATGGTTACCACTAGCTAATAGGAACCTCACTTAGTCAAATCTGAGATTAGCCAAACAAAATTAGAAAATAAAAATAATTAAAAAATAAAAACTTTAACTACTATAAGCGAAGCATAGTGCTATATGCTAGAACTGCAAGGAGACAATCCTTGAACTAGAGGATTTTATTATAATTTGCTGATGTGCAGAGGATAGCATAGGATATGGAGGAAACCAGTATAATACAATCAGGGTGAGATGGGGGTGAAGGAATGATCCAGGCAAAAAGATATGGTGGTATTTGAGGAGGGAGAGAATCTAGCAAAATAAAAGGTACTATTGATGTCTTTATTTTCCTACTATGTATCTACCCATCCTCTTAATTCTGTAAGCATATTTCTAAAGTTTAAAATATATCAACACCAAAACAAATTTCATTTGTCCTTTTCACCACCTTAAGGTATTTTAAATAACACCTTTCTCCATTCCTTACTTCACAAAAGAATTGAGTTATCTTTAACTCTCCCTCCCTTACACACTCATATTTCAAACTAATCTAATATGTTTCTATCCCCACTGTATACTACCTCCACATTCACTAATGACCTCTTAATTATCCAACCAATGGAGTTTTAAAAAACTTTATTCTCTTTGATATCTATAACATTTAACAGTGTTTAGTATATGCTTTCCTTTGCTTATACATCTCATTCACTCCTATGACTTAAGTTATCTTTACAGAGATGATTCCTAAATATATATCCCCATCTCAGCTTCCCCACTGAGTTCTAGTTCTGCATTTAAAATTTTTATTGGTTGTGTCTATATGGATGCCCTAATATATTATCAAACTTAATGTGATCAAAGACCAAATTTGTCATCTTACCACTGAAACCCTTCTTTCTGCCCAGCATATCTCTCATTTCTCATCTCTCTCTCTCTCTCTCTCTCTCTCTCTCTCTCTCTCTCTCTCTCTCTCTCTCTCTCTCTCTCTCTCTCTCTCTCTCTCTCTCTCTCTCTGTCTCACACACACACACACACACACACAAACACATGGTGCTGTACCCTCTACCTCTTGTATAAAAGTAAACAAGATATAGTGATGTAAGATACTTTCCTTTCAGGACAAAGTTATATAAATTATTAATCCAGTGAACTGTCATCTCATCAATTCAATATTCCATGCAACATTGATAATCATACCCACTCATACTTTCTCATGACCTTTGATGATTTCAATAAACACATACTCATGATATAGTTTGGATGGAGAAAACTTCATTTCCTTGGTTGAGAGGCAGTTCAGTGCACATAGAGTTATTTAGTACCAAAGAGTCTGGCCAAGATTACAAAGGATACAGATGCTGTTGCTGCTGCTGCTGGGGATGGTGGTGGTGGTTGTGGTATGTGTGTGTAATGTTAGAATGCTATTTAGAATGTCTTTACTACTTTTTGTTGTCCAACCAAATTCTACCTTCAAAGCCCAATTTTACTCCTACTTCCCTTCTCAGACTGATGCATTGCTCAGTGATTTTTCCTTTCTCCAAACACTTACACCTTTTTTTTCCCCAGAGCACTTATTTTGGGATTTCCTAACTTTCTGCTCTGTCTTCTTTGCTAGCTCTTCCTGGGCCCTGTGTTTCTATCCTGAGCATGACTTCTAATCACAGGAATATCATTTTAGAAGTCTTGTATTATCCCAAATAACATTTGTAGAATTGATTTGAACTTCAATATCTTTGCTCCCTTTCCAAAGAAACATGATGGAAAATGTTGAGAGTGTCAGAAGGAGGTCAGTCAGGTTTTTGATACCTAATTCTGAGTGATATTTATCCTTATACTAAGTGTGCTTTGTGTCCTTGCAGTCCAAGTATTCTGAATCAGAATCCACAGCCCCCAAAAGCATATTTGTAAAATATAGCTGCTTTTTTCCCCTGGATCTTATCAAATGTGTGAAGGACCCAACCTCTTCATTTTGTAAAAAAAAGAAACTGAGAATAAAATAAGATAGGTAAATGATTGACTCAAATGTCACAAATTTATAATCAGCATAGTTAGGATCTGAGCCCAGATTTTCTAATAACAAACCAAATATTCTTTCCAGAACAAAATTAGTTTCTTTCATACTATGATAGTTTTTCACCTAGGCTTCTAGCTAATACAATAACTTGTAGGGAAACACACACACACACACACACACACACAAACAAACAAAAGAAAACAACTAAAGCCAAAAGGGGAAATTTATCCCAGACACATAGAGAGCCAGACTTTAATTTATATTTTCACATCCAGTATCACTCTCCAGAGGGAGAGCTAGGTAGCTCAGTGGATAGAGTGCCAGCACCGGAGTCAAGAGGACTGGAATTAAGTCAGCCTCAGACACAACTTTGTGGCCCTATTTGCCTCAATTTCCTAATTTGTAAATTAAGCTAGAGAAGGAAATGGTAAAACACTCTAGTACATTTGCCAAGAAAATCCCCAAATAACAACATGAAGAGTTAGACATTACTGAAATAACTCAACTACAACAATCACTCTCACATCACCGGATTCCTATCTTTATATCTTTCTTTGAATATCCTTGTCTAAAATTCAGTGATTGAGTGATTACAGATTGCTCTGTCTTGAATCTAGATATGAATGAAAACTAGACCCATAATCCTGAATACTAGAGAATTTAATTTATGTCCCTATTTCATTGCTTTTAAATCAAATTAAAGCTAATGGCTGTTTAACAAGAATAGAAACCTATGTGTCAGACCTGCTCCTGAGAATTTCCAGTCTGTGGAAACTTACGGTTGGAATTTTGAGTAGGTGCCAAATTCTACTCATTACTTGATAACAATCTTAAATTGGATTACTTTCTATTTTATTAGTATTAGTAGATTAAAAATAATATTTCCAAAGAGCTTTTATTTCATTGTTAAGTATATGTTCTTCATTGTTGCAGATTACAATCTTATCTGACATTAGTAGATGAGCTTCAGAAGATTTTATGTCCATCACAACAACCAGCACCACCAATATCTGCAGATTCTAAACTTAGTAAGGTTGGTCTGTGTATTAATAACACCATCCAATGTTAGACTCACACTCAAAGTTATTTTTTTCAATTTGGCGGGACCTTTTGAATCTAGTGCTCCCATGGTATAACATTCAAAAATCGCAAGTCAATTTCATTAATCAATCAATGAACATTTATGAAATTTCTATCATTTCACAGTCATTGTGATAGGATTTAGGGATGCCAAGATAAAATAGAAGCAATCCCTCCCCTTAAACAACACATACTTTGTACCATAATGAGGCTGCAGAGGAGGAATTAAATGATGGGATAATGATGGTGATAATAAAAAATGTTGTATTTATATATAATTTTATAGAGTGTTTTAATTTCCCATCTTTTATTTGTTCATTTTTATGGGATCACAGAATCTTAGCATTAACACTATTGAGGTCATTCAGTTTACCTCCTATCTCCACTTATTTATATGTAATTTCTCATTCTCTTCATATTTTTTTTTGCTGTGAATTACAGAAATAATACATAGTTTGATGAATATGGCTTACAATATTTTTTTTAAACAAAGCATTCCATTTATCACCCCTGTTTTAGTGTGTCTAGCCACAGAGTAATTTTTACCATTTTTGATGTGCACATATAGATACAGGTATGTTATGTACAAAGGTATATACATATGCTAATATTAAATATACTATAATATTTATTTATTATATACATGTAATACACCCACAAATATTTCCAAACTAAATCTTTTAGCCAGAAACTTGGGAGTTGGGTGAGAAAGGGAATAGGATCATGGATTTGCAGCTAGAAGGAACCTTCAAAGACATCAAGTCCAACCTACTCATTTTAGAAATGAGGAAATTGAAATACATAGAAATGTATTGACTTGCTAAAGATCATATGTCTAATAGCATGATAATAATTGTAATAATTATACCATAGGATTGTGAGGATCAAGTGAAAACATATTTGTTATTATTTATAAATCATTAAGGACTGTGGAAATGCTAGTATTACTAAAGAGACAAGTAGGGGGATCATCTTTTATTATTGCTTATTGTATCATAGAAATAAAATTTGCTAAGTTCATTTCCTGCCTTCTTCATCCCATGATTGAAGGCAGAAGAACACATAATTTGCAGCTTTAGTTAAGTAATGTGTCCTCCTCTGAAACATCAGTTTTTGCATCCAAAAATGAAGCCATTGGTATAAAGATACCTTGTGAGATTTCTTCTAGCTCTGTCATTCTATAGTCTAGAGTTTCTTTTGCCTCTGACATTGTTTGTTTCTTTAAAGAATATTAAGTAGAGAAAAATTACCACATAGATTTCCAAATTATGAAACATCTTCCCCTCACCATTTGCTGAAATGCTGATTAGAAAGATTAGCTATATTTTATAACCTAACAAATGGAGGCATTTAGATGGTGCTCAACAAACAGCAAATCATGCAAGTGGCAAACCTGCAGAAAGGAATTTTTAAAAGGCAGTCTTGGCAGCAATGTTGGACTCATCAAGGGAAGATAATGTAATATACAACACTTATGCAAGCAATTATGCCAAGACTAAAAAGGCCATTTTGACACGCTCCTTGTGAATGCTATTTCTTGTTGACCTTTGAGCTGGATGATGTGGTGGTTGACAGCCTTGCTTTTGGTGCTTATGAATGTTAAATGAAAAAAAATGAAAAGGCAAATAGCAGCCTGCTGTGCAGGTTTTGAGTATCTTACACTTACGATTGTAGTGGGGGAGTGCTGCTGATTCTTGGGGCCTAATTAGAAAAAGCCCAGAGAATGGTGACCTAGATGTTCTAAAAATCATATTATTCAGGGAATAGTTGAAGAAACTTAGATTTTCTAGTTTAGAGAAGAGAAGACTGAGGGAGAACATGATAGGTGTCTTCAAATAGTGTAAGGGCTATCATATAGAAAGGGGGAAGTCTTAATTTGTCTTTAGGCATAAAAATTTGGATGAATGAGTAGAAGTTACAAGAAGGTAGATTTCCATACATCTTAAACAGGTCATTTCCATTCTAATATAGAATGGTTTCCCTTTATTGACAATACAATCTTTATCATGCAACATGTTCAAAATAAAGCTAGCATGGGCATCTCTCAAGCAATTAACAAGTACATATTAAGTATCTACTATGTGCCAAGTACAATGTTAGGTACTAATGACAAAAATAAAACCAGTAGGGCAGCCAGCTAGCACAGCGAGTAAGAGCACCGGCCCCAGTGTCGGGATGACCTGGGGATCGAATCCAGGCTCAGACACTTAGCACCCACCCAGAAACACCTGGCCATGTAACCTTGAGCAGGTTACTTAACCCCGATTGCCTAAAAAAAAAATAAAGCCAGTGAACCGACCATTAATGGCAAGGAATTTATGTGTTAATGGGAGAACATAAATACTATTATATGTATAATAGTCACACACACAATTTTCTCCCCAGTGACAAGTTAAAATTTTTTAACTTTTTTTTTTAAGTTTTGAGTTCCAGATTCTATTTCACCCACCTTCTTTCCTCTCCCCCTCCCTGAGAGATGCTATTTTTGTAAATCACTGTATGGTACAGAAAATTGGACTAAATTATCTGCAACTTTCTTTCCAACTAAAATATTCTATTATTTTATTCTCTTTTGAAATACCTCTTTAAGTATTAAAATAATGCAATTGAATAAGCATTATTTAGCACCTAGCATAGTGCCTTGTACATAATAGCCTAGTGAAGTCAAACCAAATCAAGGCAAGCTAAGTCAAACTAGTTTGAGTGCTGATTACACAAAGAGAAAAGTGAAATAGGAATGAGCTCTAGGAATGATCATTGTTTTTTGCATTGATTATTACATGCATATAGATGAGTGTATGAAAAAGTACATATTCAGTATAATCTATTTTTAAAAATTTAATTATTTTTGTAGAGTAAAAGCATTAACAATGGAGGAATACCAGGAAATACCTCATGTAGGAGATAACATCATTATGTGTGAGTCCCAAAATATAATTTTTTTGTCTTCTTTCCAAAAGACAAGATCACAAACCAACTTCAAGGAGTTATCTATCATAATATCCTTGTTATACATGAAAAAATAAAGTAGTGTATTAACATTTATTGTAATCAAATAATTTACAACAGGAAGGAATCATTTAGTCTAAACCCTCCCCCCCCCATTTTACAGATTCAGAAACTGAGGATTTTACACATGAAGGGAAGAAAGAGGTGAAATTCACAAGTGTATCTGCTGGCTCCAAATATCCTCTTCCTGCTCAAAAATGATTATGCAATATGGGAGGCAATGGGTGTGTGTAGGGAGGATGGGGTGTAGGATCAAGGAATGTGTGGTTCCTTCAAAGAATTTCAAATCTGGGTAGATAAACAAAATTAAAGCATCTTAAACAGTTAGCCAGCTAGATATGATATTTGGAAGGTATGAATAAAGTAATAAATCTCATATTTCTTACTGATAATCAGACGAGAACTTGGTTATCCAAAATGTTTTATTTACTATTAAGTCATCACATACTATTAAAAAGAGTCCTGAGATATGGAGTCAGAAGTCTTATTTTTGGAAACTGACTGAGGTTTTTAGAATAACCCTTGGTGAGGTCCCTTAATTTCCCCAAGAGGCAAGGATACTCATAGGGACTATAACAATTTTAAATGTATAATAATTTTAAAATGAACCAACATGCAAAGTAAAATGAAAGTGTAAACCATATCTAATTTTCCCTAGAGCACCAAACGCTAATAACCAAGACTGTTCTTGGTCCAGTTCTAGATTGATTGTCATGTTAATCACTGTGTCGGTGGCTAAATGAAATGTTTGGTACTCTAAAGGTAAGCCTTCTATCATGATAGTAATTCCTTGATTTTGACATTTATTAAATAGGCAACACCCTCAATGGTCATTTTGTTTGTTTATTTGTTTTGAATTTGTTTTTTAATTATCAAGAGTTGGCACTTAGGATTATCTGTGATAAAAATTCTTCATAAAGCTTAGAGCATTATATAAATGTCATTAATAACATATGTAGGCTAGATACTTATTCAAAAGATTTGGCTTTTGGTCATAATATTTTTGCTACTCTTTTTTTTAGGGAAGATCTTCAGTCATTTTTAAGTGATCCTTCTGCTACCATCCCTAACAAATTAATCTCATTGTTACTGTGTAAAATTTTTAAATATTTCACTGTTAACCTAGAAGGATGTCACCCAATTTAATTGCCAAAGTTATTCACCAGATGTCATTCTAAATGAGTTTTAGTAATTTTCAAATCTGTCCTCCAAGTACAGAGATTGACTATTGCTGAAGACATTTAAGAAAAGCTTTTTATGGGAGTACAAGATTGTATCATGTACTTCTTGGAATATCAGGTTGAACAACTTCAAATTTTGTGTTCTAAGTCATGCATGTTCAATTTTTTTACAGTAGTAGAACTTTGCAATCCAACAAAAACTTAAGTAGAATCCTTATAATATATTTGTTTTTTTATTTAGTTATTTATTCTATATATATATATATATATATATTCACATACACATATACATATCTTCATGTCTATATCTATATATGTGGAGAGAGAGTTCCAAATTCTATCACTCCCCACCATCACTTCCCTACCTACTGAGTAGGTGAGCTATATACCAATTATATGTATGAAATCATGCAAAAAGTCCATATAAGCCGTATCACACAAAAAAAAAGCAAAAAGAAAATAATGAAAAAGCTGTACTTTGTTTTGCATTCAGAGTCTATCCCTTCTACCTCTAGAGATGGATATCATTTTTCATCATGAGTCCTTTAGAATTTTCTTGGGTCACTGTATTGATTAGGGTAGCTGAGCCTTTAACAGTTGATCATCTTTACAATTCTACTGTTACTGTGTTCAATGATTTCTTGGTTCTGCTCACTCCATTCATCATCAGTTCATATAGCTATTCCACTTTATTTTTCTTTCCCCCCTGTTTTTTTTATCTGAAATGATACTCTTTGTCATTTCTTATAGCACAATAATACTCCATCATAGTCATATGCCACAAATTGTTCAATCATTCCCCAATTGATGGGTATTCTCTCAATTTCTAGAACTTTGCCAACACAAAAAAGATTTGCTATAAATATAGGTACTTTCCCTTATTTTTCATATCTTTGGGGTACAGACCTAGTAGTCATATCTTAGGATCAAAGAATATGTACAGTTTTGTAGCCATTTACTCATAGTTCCAAATTACTCTCTTGAATGGTTGTACCCATTTACTATCCAACCAATATTTCTTTAATGTCCCTATTTTCACTCATAATTTCCTGCATTTATCTTTTGATAAGTGTGAAGTGGCACACAGGGTTGTTTTAATTTGTATTTCTCCAATCAAAATGATTTAGAGTATTCTTTCATATGACTATAAGAAAGCTTTGATGTTTTCCTGAAAACTTCCTGTAAATATTGCTTGATAATTTATCAATTGGGGAATTGCATAATTTTTTTAGATTTGACTCAATTCCCTATATATTTGAGAAAAGAGGCCTTTGTCAAAGAAACTTGCTGTAATTTTTGACATTATTTCATTCTCTATGATATCTCTGAGAAGAATATGATTCCCCTGATTATTTCTTTAAATATTAGTATTTTTGTTTTTGCTTTGAGATCATATTTGCTATCCCTGCCTTTTTTGCTTCAGTTGAAGAATGATTTTGTTTCATCCCCGTTTTAAAACTCTGTTTCAAGTTTGTCTCTTGTAAACAACATATTGTTGAATGTTGGTTTCTATTACACTTGGCTACTCACTTCCATTTTATGGTAAACTCATCCCATTCACATTCACAGTTAGGATTATTAACTATTTCCTGCCATATTTTCCTCTGTTTCTCTCTCTCCCTCTCACTTTCTCTCTCAGTCGCTGTTTCTCCTGTCTCCTTAAAATTCTGTTTTGATTCTGATCACTGTCTTCCTCAATCTGCCCTAACTTTTATTCCCCATTTCTCTTACCCCACTCTCTTCTATTTCTCTCTTGTATAAGAGGAATTTCCATATCAGTCTGACTTTGTGTGTGTCTATACATACACAGATAGGTAAATAGATAGGTTATGGATAAATATTAATAAATGTGCACATATTTCCCTCTTTGAACCAATTATGAAAGTGGGATTCAAGCATTGCCACTCCCCCATTTCCCATTGTACTGTAAAATTCTTCCTTTTTATGTTTCTTTTATGTGAAATAATTTTCCTCATACTCCCTTCTTTCTCTTTTCTCCCAATACATCCTTCTTTCTCACCCCTTCATATTTTTTGGATGCCTTCTCAGTATTATTGACTCACACCTGTTCTCCCTTTCTATGTCTAACTGTCTTAATCATGATAAAGTTCTTAAGAATTACATTTATTTTTGTCCCATATAGAAATGTAAAGTTTATTGAGTAACTTTTGCTATTTCTTTCATTTTTTCCCTTTTATGTTTCTCTTGAATCTTGTATTTGAATGAAATTTTCTATTTGTCTTTGGTCTTTTCATTAGGAATACTTGAAAATCTTGTATTTCATTAAATATCAGTTTTTATTCCCCCTGAAGGATTATTCTTAGTTCTTTTTTGCATAGGTTAGTCTTGGTTGTAATCCTAGCTTCATTGCCTTTCAAAATATCAGTTCCACGCCCTTCACTCCTTTAGCATGAATGATGATGAAACTTGTCTGATCTTAACTGTGGCTCCACAATATTTAAACTGTTTCATTCTTATTGCTTTCAACATTTTCTTTTTGGCTTGGAAGATCTTTAATTTGATCATAATATTCCTACAAGTTTTCATTTGGGCATCTCTTTCAGGAAGTGATTGATCGATTCTTTCAATTTCCATTTTATCCTCTAGATCTAAGATATTTGAGAAATTTTGCTACATATTTCCATGTAATATGATATCTAGCCTTTTTATTATGTCTTTCAGGTAGTCCAAAAATTCTTTTAAAAGTATTTATTTTAAACATTTTTTTTCTTTTTAAACTTTAAATTCCAAATTATCTTTCTTCCTTTTACCTCCCATACCCACTGAGAGGGCAAACATGATAATATCAGTTATATATGTAAAATCATGCAAAACACATTTGCATATTATTTTTCAAAAAAACGAGAAAAATAAAACAAGAAAATTGTACCTCAATTTGTACTCAGGGTTTATCAATTCTCTCTCTGAAGATAGACAGGTTTTTTTTTAAAGCATGAATTCTTTGGGATTGCCTTGGTTCATTGTATTGATCAGAGTATCTAAGTCTTTCATAGTTGATTATCATTACAACATTGCTGTTATTGTAAATGGTTATCTCCTGGTTCTTTTTACTTCACTTAGCATCAGTTCATATAGGTCTCATCTTGTTTTTATTTTATTTTTTTTTCCTGGAAACAATAACCCTCATCATTTTTCATAGCACAATAGTACTCCATCAAAATCATAAGCCACAACTTGTTCAGTCATCCCCCAATTGATGACCATTCCCTTGATTTCAAGTTCTTGGCCACCATAGAAAGAATTGTGTTAAAAATATTTGTACATATAGATTCTTTTCCTTTTCCTTTGATCTCTTTGGAATATAGACCACAGCCCTTTTACCAATAGTTCCAAATTGTTTCCCAGAATGATTGAGTCAGTTCACAACTCCACCAGTGTTTCACTAATGTAACCTATCCTTCCTCCATTCCCTTCAGTATTTCTCATTTCTGATGGGTGTGAGGTTTAAAACATCAGATTTGTTTTAATTTTTATTTTTCTAATCCATAGTGACTTATAGTATTTTTTCATATGACTATAAATAACATGTATTTCTTCTGAAAACTGCCTTTTCACATCCTTTGACAATTTATCACTTGTGGAATAGCTCTTATTTATTTTTTTTATAAATCTGACTCAGTTCTTACTCAGTATATGTTTGAGAAATGAGGTCTTTATCAAGGGAACTATCTATAACTTTTTTTTTTTGCTTTTTGAAGGGCAATTGGGGTTAAGTGACTTGCCCAAGGTCACATGGCTAGTTTTTTTGTTAAGTGGCTGAGGCTGGGTTTGAATTCAGGTCCTCCTGATTCCAGGGCCAGTGCTGTATTCACAGCTCCAACTAGCTGCCCCCATATCTGTGACATTTTTAAAAAAATATTATTTCATTGTCTCTCATACATTTTAGAAAAATTTAGTTCCATTGATTAACTCTTTTAATCAGGTCTGTTTTTGCTTTAGGGAAGATGGGTGCCACAATAGAATGATTGTCAGGCATTATTTGAAAGTTGTTTTGAGTGGAATGTTAGGAGTGGTCAGCTTGGTTGTTACCTTTCCTTTGTCTTCTTGGCACTAAATACAAATTATTTGTAAATGCCTGAAATTAATGACATTTAATGAGGTAAAGATATTTTTTAAATCTATTTTCAGATTGACTTCAATCCATGTCTAATATTTGAAACAAATTTAGTGGAAATTATTTGTTATTAAGAAGTATTTTCTATTTGTTGATAATATTGTATATTAGAGTTTAAAAGTGCTTCATACAAATTCAGCTCTTCTATTCAACATACAAGATTGAACACAATGTGGAGAATTTATAGTAGAACATGAACAAGAGGCCCATAGGATGAACAGTTCATGGATGGGCTGTTATCTGCATCATTGGAGGGAAAATTCAAGTTGAAGAAAGCACAAAACTGGGGCAGCTAGATGGCACATTGAATAGAGCACCGGCCCTGGAGTCAGAAGGACCTGAGTTCAAATCCAGCATCAGACACTTGACACGCTTACTAGCTGTGTGACTTTGGGCAAGTCACTTAACCCCAATTGCCTTCCAAAAAGCAAGAAGAAGAAGAAGAAGAGGAAGAGGAAGGAGAAGAAAGCACAAAACCATTTCAATATTTGTTTCTTTTTTAAAATTTTTTAGCCCAGAACTTTTTTTGGGGGTGCTATGATTTTGTGTTGAAATGCCTTGAAAACTTGAAGAGATTTGTTTTAAATTTTCTTGTCTTATTTATAGGTGGTTTTTTAATTTTGCTGAAATTTTAATTAAAAAGACAATCTTGTAGCATAACACATACTGAGTATTTGACTAATTAGAGGTAAATCCAGAGTTAGCTTCACTGAAAACAACAACCCACTGATCTCATGAGGAATTGGGTGAGGAATTTGATGTTGCTTTTGGTTTATTCTTTGCCTAAAGTAAAGAGTCATATTTAGAAGCATCACATGCCTTCTATCATGTTGTGTTCTGACCTTGCCCTGTGAAACCCTGGGCTTTTGAACTACTGATTATGATCCCATATTGTGTTCTCTTGACTACCTCCAAGGCTTAGTGAATCTCTGAGTTGCTGACTTCCCAGTCTTCGTCTCCAGGCTATATCATTCATTACTCTGTTAAATTCCCTTTGTCTTATCTTTTTTAAGTTTGTGTAATCTTATACCTTAGTGAAGATTCATATATTTTTTTTCAAATGCTTTATTAACTTCTGATTTACATCACTAATTCTGCCAGACTTTGAGTTACAAATTTTCCTCCCCGTTTATCCACTACCCCCCCCAAAATAGCAGTCCCACAGGATATCCCCTCCTCCAATCTGCTCTCTTCCATATTTTCTCCCATACCCCTTTCAACTTTTCCAGTGGATCTCTATTCCCCAGTGCCTGTATATCTTATTTCCCCCAATTACATGTAAAATAGTATCTATAATAGTATATATATATATGTATATGTATATGCATACATACACATATATACATACATATTTGAATATTTGATTTTAAAACTTTGAATTCCAAATTTATTCCCTTCCTCCCTTGTCACCCACCCTTACTGGGAAGATAAGCAGTTCAGTATAGGATGCACATGTGTGGCTAATGCAAAACAATAACATAGTAGATATATTGTGAAAGACTGACTATATTTCCCTCCCTCCTATCCCACCTCCCACTTGTTCTATTCTCTACTTTGATCTCCTCACTTTTCAAAAGTGGGTACTTCCAACTTCCCTCCCCCCCAGCCTGCCCTCCCTTCCATCATCCCCCACCTCATGCCCTTCCCCCCTACTCTCTTATAGGGTGAGATACCCTATTTAGTGTGTATTTCATTCCCCCCTCAAGCCAAATTCAATGGGAATAAGGTTAACCCATTTCCTTTTGCCTTCCTATTCTTCCCCTCCATTGTAACCATTTCCCCTTGCCTTTTCTATATGAGATATTTTACCCCATTCTGTCTCTCCCCATCTCTTCTCATTATATTCCTCTCTCACCTCTTAATTTCACATTTTAAGTAATATCCCTCCCTGTTAAATTGGTCCTGTGCCCTCTATCTATTTATACCTGTAAACATATATACACATATTCACATATGTATTCATATGCCCATATACCCTCATATATAGACATGTGTGTGTGTGTGTATTCCCTTGAACTACTGAGGAAAGTTTCATAAATTACAATTATTGTTTTTTCATGTAGGAATGTTAATAGTTCAACTTTGATAAGTTTCTTATGATTTCTTTTCCCTGTTTACCTTCTCCTGCTACTCTTGCTTCTTTTATCTGCATGTCAAATTTTCTGTTCAACTCTGGTTTTTTCAGCAAGAATGCTTGAAAGTCCTCTATTCCACTGAATGACCACATTTTCCCCTGAAACATGATACTCAGTTTTGCTGGGTAGGTGACTCTTGGTTTTAATCCCAGCTCCTTGGACCTCTGGAATATCATATTTCAAGCCCTTCGATCCCTCAGTGTAGAAGCTGCCAGATACTGGGTTATCTGGATTATATTTCCACAATATCCAAATTGTTTCTGCCTGGCTGCTTGTAATATTCTCTCCTTAATCTGGGAATTCTGGAACCTGGCTATAATATTCCTAGGAGTTTTCTTTTGGGGATCTTTTTCAGGAGGTGATCGGTGGATTCTTTCAACCTCTATTTTGCC
Organism: Petaurus breviceps papuanus; assembly: GCF_028583685.1. Classification (NCBI taxonomy): domain Eukaryota; kingdom Metazoa; phylum Chordata; class Mammalia; order Diprotodontia; family Petauridae; genus Petaurus; species Petaurus breviceps. Next base: position 30,818,031 of record NW_027185698.1, on the reverse strand, counting down.
CTCTGATTCTAAAACATCAGGGCAGTTTTCTTTGAGAACTTCTTGGAGGATGATTTCTAGGTTCTTACTTTGATCATGGCTTTCAGGTAGTCCAATAATTTTTATATCTCTAATGGATCTATTTTCCATGTCAGTGGTTTTCCCCATGAGATATTTCACATTGCCTTCTATTCTTTCATTTGTTTGGATCTGTTTAACAGCATCTTGATTTCTCATAAAGTAATTAGCTTCCATTTGCTCCAGCCTAATTCTAAAGCCATGATTCTCCTCATAGAGCTTTTGAGATTCTTTTTCCATCTGGCAAATTCAAGTTTTTAAGGCATCCTTCTCCTCATTGCCTTTTCGAGCCTCTTTTGCCATTTGAGTCAGTCTGTTTTTTAAAATGTTATTTTTCTCAGTCAGGTTGTTGATTCTCATTTCATAATTTTCTTGCATTGTTCTCATTTCTCTTCCCAATTTTTCCTCCACTTCTCTTATCTGCTTCTTAAGGTCCTCTATGGCCTGTGACTAGCTCATACTTTGAAGCTTTTGGTGCAGGAGTTCTGACTTCGTTAAAAGCAAGTCAATTGCCTCATAAAGGAGACCGCCCCCCAAAAAAATACTGAAGAAAATGACACCTTAAAAATAGACTAATTCAAATGACAAAGTTGGCCATTTGAGAGAGAGGCCAGAAGAATGCCTTAAAAAGCCCAATTTGCCAGATGAAAAAGGAGTTTCAAAAATTCATTGTAGAGAATAGCTCCTTCAAAATTAGATTAGAGCAATTGGAAGCTAATGATTTTATGAGAAAACAAGATTCTATAAAACAGATACAAAAAATTTAAAAAAATAGAAGGAAACGTGAAATATCTTATTGGAAATACCACTGACTAGAAAATAGATCCAGGACAGATAATTTAAAAATTACTAGACTATCTCAAAGCCATGATCATAAAAAGAGCCTAGACACCATCTTTCAACAAATTCTCAAGGAAAATTGCCCTGGTATTCTAGAATCAGAGGGCAAAATAGAAATTGAAAGAATTCACTGATCAATTCTTGAAAAAGATCCCAAAAACAAAACACCTAGGAATATCATAGCCAAATTCCCGAGTTCCCGGGTCAAGAAGAAAATACTGCAATCAGTCATGAAGAATTAATTTGAGTAGTATGAAACACAATCAGGATAACACAAGACCCAGCAGCTTCTACATTAAGGGATTTAAGGGCTTGGAATATTATATTCCGGAGGTCAAAGGAGCTAGGACTAAAACCTAACCGGCAAAACTGAGTATAATGCTAAAGGGGAAAATGTGGTCATTTAATGAAATAAAGGACTTTCAAGCATTCTTGATGAAAAAACCAGAGCTGAACAGAAAATTTGACTTTCAAATACAAGAAATAAGAGAAGCAAGAGAAGATAAAAAAAATCATAAGAAATTTATTAAAGTTGAGCTATTTACATTCCTACATGGAAAAATGATCATTGTAACTCAGACTTTTCTCAGTATGAGGATATTTTAAAGGAATATATGTGTGTGTATGTATAGGAGGGTGTGTGTATATAAATATATATGTGAGTGTGGGCATATGTATGTACATGTACATATAGACAGAGGGCACAGGATGAGTTGAATATGAAGGGATGATGTCTAAAAAATAAAATTAAGAGGTGAGAGGGATTTATTGGGAGGAGAAAAGGATAGATATAATAGGGTAAATTATATCATACAAAAGAGACAAGAGAAAACTGTAACAATGGAGGGGAAGAACAGGAAGGTGAAAGGTAATGGGAAAACCTTATTCTCATTGAATTTGGCTTAAGGAGGGAATAACATACATACTCAATTGGATATCTTACCTTACAGTAAAATCGAGGGGTAGGGGATAACATAGGGGATGATAGAAGGGAGGGAAGATTGGAGGAGAGGGTAGTTAGAAGCAAACATTTTTGAAAAGGTATAAGGTCAAAGGAGAAAATAGAAAAATTGGGGTTCAGGATAGGATGGACGGAAATATAGTTAGTCTTTCACAATGTAACTACTATGGAAATGATTTGGGTAACTACACATGTGCAACCTATATTATTGCTTATCGGTTTTGCTTATCTTCCCACTGGTGGAGGATGAGGATGGAAGAATGGAAAAAATTCTGCAACTCAAAGTTTTAAAAACAAATGTTTAAAAATAAAATTTGTTTTTTACATATAATCGGGAAATAAGATACACAGGCGCTGGGGTATAGAAATCCATCTTGCCCTACTAGAAAGTTAAGGGAGTTATGGAGGAGGATATAAGAGAGAACAGATTGGGAGAAGGGTTATTCAATAGGCTTGCTATTTTGGGTTGGGGGGTAGGGGAAAGATGGGGAGAAAAATTGTAGCTAAAAATCTTGTGGAAATGAATGTTGAAAACTAAAAATAAATAAATGAATGTTTTTGTTTTTGTTTTTTTAAGATGCTAGAAAAAAACAAACAAAAAAGATTGGGCACAGACTACAAGACATTAAAGCTAATCCATGGGAGGACTGTAGTCAGAAACAGCAATAGCAACAGTCACTTACTAATGAAGACTTGCACATCTCATGATCGTCTTATCATCAATACTTCTGATTACCAAAATGCAATAAAATGTCATGGATGCACCCTCACAGCAAACATTGGCATTTAGTATACTATGTCATTGTAAGGAGAAGAGACAGACAGGATGTGAGAGTGATATGTGGTACAGAGTGCTGGTCACTCTGAATAGATATTCTCTCCAAGATACATATTCATATTCAACAAGGTGGTGACCCAAAGGTAACACAATTCCCAGAAGATTTAATGTCAATAAATCCATGCATTTCTCTGAGTGTGAACAGTTTCATGATGACTTTGGGGGAAATCTGAGCCAATGCATGGTTGGCACCTGTAGAACAGAAAAGTTTTAGGTAGCTTTGGAAGATTTGAAGTACAGCACTGAATTTACTCCTCAGGGTCAGAACACTCACAAACATTGATTGATTTGATAAAAAGTATAGGGAAAATCAGAAACTCCTAAATGAAAAACAAGAACTCCCTGGCTTAACCAACAAGATAGTTCATGTCTCTTTAAGGATGCAGCATGTAACTCCATCAAAAGTAAAGTGCAAGCAAAGCTCAGAGAGATGCAGGATATTTAACTCAGGAAGAAGGCAAATGAAATTCAAGTTTATGCTGATAGTAAAAATCCAAAGCATTTTTCATGATGTCCTGAAGACTATTTATGGGCCAAAGACCCCTGTTGTATCTTAACTATGTAGCTCTATTGCCGCTCCATAATTAGTGGGCAATGATGTCGTTTCTTGAGCTCAACTACTGCTCACCATTCAAATTTTACTGCACTCTGATGGGTTTGTCACTTTGTTTGAATGCCGAACATAGATTTGTGTAAAAGACTATTTTGCAGAGAACATACACAAGACAAGCATTCACATGGAGATCAGAAGAAGCAATACATGGACACTCTTATGGTCTCTCCCAAGAACTTTGGAATTGATTTGAGGCATAGGAGACACTGACCACACACCATCCAGCATGGCATGCCCATATCAAAAAAGGCACTGTGCTCTGCAAGCAAAGCAGGATTGAAGTAGCTCCTAAACAAATGTGAGATGCTCAAATTCAGAAACATTTCTACTCCAGATGTTCATGCAAACAATTTGTGCCTGACGTGTTGTACAGCCTTCCAAGTTTGTATTGGTCCAATCAGCCATAGGGGGACACACTGTACCTTGACTCCAACGTATTGTTTTGTTTCTCTTCAAGAACAAAGTTACAACAATTAGCATCTGCTGTATCTGTGGTTAAATTTGGTTCATGGATGTTTACTCTATTGTCAGAGTTTTATTATAAATAATTTGTTTTCTTTTATTTTTATTACATTTGTGTAATTTGTAATTATCTTTGACATTTAAAAGTTAAATAAAATAACAAAGATGCATAAATGCATAAATATACAGAATAGACACATATACTATTCATTAAGAGTGGCAATAAATGTCCATTAGTAGGTGCTTTTGAAGTTTGATTCTAGACTAATAGGAAGCATAGTATTCAGTCGCATGATCAATTTTAACCATTTAGGTGAAATATCACTATAATGGCAAGCAAAATAGTACTTTGCTGTTTGTTTTAGCTATTAAAGTATGTTTGAGTCTCACCTTTGATTATATCAAGTCTCTGTTGGAAACAGTACACATTGTATTGCCCTTAATAGCCCTAAGGGAGTTTAAAGACCGTCCCTGCCCTTATTAGGCTTAACATAATTGCATGGAGCCTGTAGTGGAATGTGAGGGAGAAGAGCAGTGAAAAATTCAAGCAGAGGTGATAGAAAGCAGAACTAAGAGTGAGAATGTTTGGGGTGTAATCACTCTATCTGTTGTTCTTTCTGTGTTGGTGTTACTTTTTCTAACAGAAGCATTCTATCTGTTGAAACAGGATTTTACTGTTGTTATAGAAGTTTCTCAGACAGAACCCTTGTCTGTTAATTTGTGTTACTTTGTCAGACAGAAAGTAAATTGAGATGATAGCGCTGGTAATGTGTGTAAATATTGTTGTACCTTTGTTAAGCTTAGCCTTCCTAGAAAGAGAAACATCAAAAGATTTGTAGTGGAGCAGTCCCTGTGAGCTGAGATATAGAATAGGAGCAGAAAACTGCCTACATATGAATCCAGGCAAGAGTTGGGTGAATCCAAGCAGAGTTCATGGAAAATGGGTCAAGGGGTTTTGAAGCCAGCCTAGAGCTGAGATGAAAACTTTATTGGCTACTCTGTATCAATTGATGGATTGTAACTTAACTGTTCTACCGTGTTTCCCCGATAATAAGACACCGTCTTATTTTTTTGGACAGAAAAACACCAGAGGGCTTATTTTCAGGGGAGGGCTTATTTTAATGAACATTGACAGCAATGACATGTGACTCCTCTACAATTGCTTTCTTATACTCAACAGTATAGCTCTTCCTTTTTGTACTCATGTCTGGGGGTCAAAACAGACAGAATAATAAAATTATGACCATCAGTCCTTCTTTTCACTCCATCATGCCCCCTGAGTTCTTCTTTTTTCCTCCATCATGCCCTTTTTATCCTCCATCATGCCCCCTCACTCCTGCTTACATACCAGGTTTTTATGTTGTCCTGCCTCAGCTCTCCTCTGTGGCACTGCTCTCAATGGCACCAGCAAGCAAATCACTGGGGAAGAACAGGATGATGCGCTCACTGTTGCAGCTCTGATTGGATGCAGCTCGGAGTGCAGCGT
>NW_027185698.1:30802722-30812674 GCF_028583685.1 Petaurus breviceps papuanus | reverse complement strand
AGACAAGAGACCTCCAAGAGTAAAATTTGGAAGTAGATTTTATTTTCCCCAGAACTGTACAGGGTCAGGCCCAAATTGAACAGTGAATCTTCACAGACAATGTGCTGGTTTTAAAAGGGATGCCAATCATTAGGTATTATGCAAGCAGAAAATTGCAGAGGCCAAGAATAGTCATTGGTCAGTACACACCTCAAAATTCCCGCCAATGCTAAGTCTCCCTGACCCAGAAGCACCTGAACCTCTATAAAGGTTGGCTGACTGGATAAGGATGGATATCCATTGGGGGAGGGTGAACTGACCTGGCAGTCTGCTCACTTCCCTGATGGAGGGCTAATGTTGGGGGATGGGAAAACCAGGTACAACACTGTGACCTAGGGGTGGATGGTGTTTGTACTTTCTGCTACCCCTTAAGGATGATTGGTTTAAGGATGATTGGAAGCCAGCCTAGAGTCAAGATGAAAGAAGACTTTACTTGAATACTGTGTACTGACTGAGGAGATTGTGACTTACTGAATGATATGTTTTGTTTAAGACTATGTGACCACCTTAGTAATAAGTTGTTATATTATATTGTTTTGAATATTGTGCATTACTTCCTTGAATGTTTTCTTTTAGCTTTTTGCTCAATAGAGAATTCACTATACTATGTGATGAGATCCTTAAAGTTATTCACAGAAGTAGTTCTCAGGAGAGCTGCTCATGATTGACTTTACAAACCCCAATGTAAAATTCACACCACTGAATATGACTAGGACAGAAAGGAGTGTGTGTGGGGGGGAGGAGTGGGGGGATGAGTGAATGGGTGCTTCCAAAGCTTTGTTGCTGTTACCTAGTTCATAGTATATCCCTGACTCTCTTTCACATAGCCACATGGTTTTCCTGAAAATGGTATATAAAATGCTACTTGAAAATATTGGGACATTTAATATTGATTTGGCAATAACATATTGAATCCTGTGCCCTGACTCTATGGAGCAGAAGGAAGAGACTTTTGAAGATAATCAACAAAACAGTCTGCCAATTCTTACCTAATTTCTTATTCCTAACCCAAAGTAGAGGTCTGATAACTTTTGCAAAATCTATGTTTGTCTCCAACCTTGATTAGTGACTATTTCTGCTATCTTTTCTGGTATTTTACTGATTCTCAGAAGAATCTCATGATACCCTGGACCAGCCTGCTGACATAAAGCCTTCTTTTGGGCAACATTTTTTCATTACTTTATTTCCCCAGGGAAAGAGGCAGGCAGGTGTTATAGTGGCTAGAACCCAAACCAGGTGATAAGAAGACTTGAGTTTAAATTCCATAACAGACACTTATTATCTATGTTATACTTTTCAAGTCAGATAAACTATATCTATCAATAGTTGTAGCAGTAAGAAAAGTTCAAGATCAGGGATTTCAAGACTTGACTTCCCTTTATTTGCAAAGGCATTATCTTAATTAAGACTTCAATTTCCTAACCAACAAAATGGATATGTGGTAGGGGTGGAGAGTGAGGAGATGGATTGAATTATCTGGAGATCTTTTACCAACTTTAAACTTTTTATGTTTTTTTTTCACATTTCAGGAATGGGACACTGTGTCTAATCCAAGTAATTCTAGACTGGGTGATTGCATATATACATAGATACATATATGTACTAAATCTGACTACTGAATTCCATTTTTCTTCTTTTTTTCCTCTGATTGTCTAAGGAATAATATCTATCTGAAAGGAAAGAAAATCTGGAGAATGATAAGAAGAGGGAGGAGGTGGAAGTAGAAATGGATTAGGAGCAGCCAGTACCTTCTCACAAATTACCTTGGTTTTATTTTTAATATATTTATTCATTCATTCATACATGCATGTATGTATGCATGTATTTACATACACACATATGTATATATGTGTGTATATATATATATATTTGTATGTATATGTTTCACTAACTACTCTGACTCTCAGTGCCTCAAAGCCAGTTAGGTTCTATTTCACTCCCACCCGCAAGGTACTCTAGGCTCTCTGCAAATGACTCCAATCTCAACAAATAGTGTTTCCTACAATTATGTTTGTATGTATGTGTGCATGTATTATGTATGCATGCATGCATATGTGTATATGTGTACACAGAAACACACACACATGCTCCCCAGTTCTTCGAATATAACTTCTTTCCCTGTAAACCCCAGCCCTGCACTTCCACATTCTCTGAGTAGGGAAATGGTACTTAATCCCTGCCCAAATCATTTAGTGTGCTCTGCACTAATCAACTTCAGTGAATCTTACTCTAGAGTTTCCTCAATTGCCCTGGTTAATTGCAAAAATCAGAACACGAATGACATCCTTTCATGAGCCCATTAGTTCATGGTGTTTTGAACTGTCCAATCTGGTACTAATGAGGGCACAGAAATCCAGGAGCCAACAATCCTTTTTTTTAAATTTCAAATACCTTTGTGAGTTGAACTGTCTTTTCCTAACAGAATTTAAAAGCCTACCAGGATTTGAAGCTTTGCTCCATAGTCTTATAAAAGTCAAAGGAGTTGCTCCGGCTATACCCCCTCCCTCACCTGCAGCAGGAGACCACAGAAAGAAACAAACACAGGGAATTAGTATTTAACGTTTGAGCTACTGGTTTTCATCAAGTTTTCTCAATAGGAACAAGAAATGGTCAAATAGAAAATAACTTAAATTACCTGTTAGTACAAAGATAATTCTAGAGATCCTGTGGCCCAGAGGGTCACTTAATTAGAAAATGAGTAACACATTTTCCTGAAAACTTATAGACCTATAGGATAAGTCCGTTAGGACAACTTGATTCATTGACAGAATTGTTTATATTCCATTCTTAAGTCAGAGTCCATTATTTCAAATAGTCTTCTGCTAGCTCCTACCTACTTTTCAGCAGTAGGCCACTTTACCTCCAAAACAGAAATATTACCTTCTTTCTATTTTACATACATGCATACATACATATACATGCATGCATATAAAGAGACATATGTATAGTGTGCATATAAATATATATATACAATATGTATGTTTATGTGTATAAGCTACCTAGGAGGGACTGTTCCATTTTTGTGGATGTGTCTTTAGCACAGTGTCTAACCCACACTAGGCATTTAAAAGCATTCAACAAAAGTTTGCAGATTGAATTCAGAGGGATACATCAAGTAGAAATAACATAAGGACATTCCAGACAAAGAGAAAATATCCAAGCAAAAATAGTATAATATAGTTACATGCCAACAAGGTCTGAATGTGGTATAAAGAGAGTTCCAACTTTCTACACTCATCCTTATTATCTCTATGAGTATGTTCACATTGCTTAAGTTCCCTGAGCCTCATCTTCCTCATCTAAAATGATGAATAATTTAAAATATTAAAAATAAATAATCAAAATGGAGATAATTATATTTGCGGCACCTATACTTATGTTTTTGTAAATATTGAATGAAATATTTTATATAAGATACTTTGTAAGCTTTAAAGCACTCTATAAAGGCTAGTTATTTTTATGTAGCACCCTCTAGGGATCACTCTCCCATTTCCCCCTGGCACTAGTACATTGGTTTGATGTGTTGACTCTTCATAGGATGTGGCACCTTTGTTGGATGGGGCAAATCTGCTGGATTCCCTGACTCTGCTCTTTTATGGGTAGCTGAAATATTCAGGACCTCCTGCCTTGGGCTCAGCTGGAGTGCTACTGTGGTCTGTCAGAAAAGGAAAATATCTTTAGCCTACAATTGACCCTTTCAGGTACAAATTAAGCCCTTCAAATCTTGGAATGGATTCTAAGGTTTACAATAACTCAATTATATATGGAGAGGCTAGTAGAGACCATATTTGCCCTGGATTACAGGAACTCTTACTGTGGGAACCCAGCTCTGAACCAGGAATTAGAAAATAGGTAAACTATGCCTCTGCTATTTCCTGCTTGAGAAGTGACAAACCCAAACTTAGAATCCTTAACAAAATATAGAACATTCAACTTATACCTACAAGGACGTCACTCATATTTCATTGTCTCTGCTTTTGCCCTAAGTTTGCTCACATCTAAAGGAGGCATATTCTTGGGATTGTTAAAGGTGGTAAATTAAAACAACTCTGAGGTACCACCTCACACCTATCAGATTGTCTAATATGATAAAAAAGGAAAATGATAAATATTACAGAAGATATGGGAATTTGGGGACACTAATGCATTGTTGGTAGAATTGTGAAATGATTCAGTCATTCTGGAGAACAATATGGAACTACACCCAAAGGGCAATCAAACTGTGCCTACCCTTTTATCTAGCAATATAGCTACTAGGTATGTATTCCAAAGAGAACATAAAAAGGGGAAAGGACCCACATGTACAAAAAATATTTATAAAATATTTCTTTTTTGCCTTGGCAAAGAATTAGAAATCGAGTGGATGCCAATCAATTGGGGAATGACTGAACAAATTGTAGTATATGAATGTCATGGAATACTATTTTGCTGTAAGAAATGATGAACAGGTCTGGAAAAACCTACATGATAGGATGCTGAGTGAAGTTATCATTACCAGGAGAACATTGTACACAGTAACAACATTTTTTGATGATTAGTTATAATTGGATTTGCTTTTCTCGACAATACAATGATCCAAGACAATTTCCAAAATTCATGATGGAAAATGCTATCCACATCCAGAGAAAATTTGATGGAATCTGAATGCAGATTGAAGCATATTATTTTCACTTGGTTCTGTTTTTGTTTTGTTTTGCTTTTCCCTTTTGTTCTTTCCCCAAATGACTAGTGTGAAAATATGTTTTGTGATTGCACGTATATAACCTGTATCAGATTGCTTGCTGTCTTGGTGAGGGAAAATGGAAGTGAGGGAGAAAAAAATTTGAAAATCAAAATCTTATAAAAATCAATGTGGAAAACTATTTTTACATGTAATTGGAAAAAAAAATAAAAAGCCACTTAAAAAAAGAAAAAAAAAAAAGAGGGCGCTTAGGCCAGTCATGTCTTCCTTTCTCACCCAGGTTAATTCCTTCTCTTCACTGCTCCACCCCCTTTTTAGCTCTCTTTTGTGTATTATCTTCCCCTATTACATTGGAAGCTCCTTGAGGACAGGATGCTTGGTACAGAGCAGGTGTTTAGTGAATGTTTTTGGATTAAGAAAAAACACAATTGGTAAAAGTAAGAATGTGGGAAAGTTTACAGCATGTAGTTTGGTGAGTAATCCTCTTTGTCTGGAGTGTATTTGAACAAGAAGAAAATGAGATAAGGCTAGAAAAAAAGTATTCAAAGATTATGGAATTTTGAATTCCAGGTTACAGAGTTACAACTTTGCTCAATGTAGAGCATGGAGTCATGCATATAAATAGTACTCATATCTAAATAAAAACATTTTAAAGATTAGACTGGTCGTTTTATGAAAGATGGTTTGAAGGGTGAGAAAGGAGAGATAAGACCATCCAGGAGACTAGTTCAATAGTACAGGTGTTTGGTAAGAATGATATTTGCTTGGTGGGTTGCAGCAGGAATAGAAAGGAGAAGAGGGATATAAAGATAGAAGCAGGGAGTGGGGAAATTTTTAATATTATTATTAATTGTCATCTATTATGTCCATGTTGCATTTATGCATTTGGAAACACCTGGAGAAAAACTGGGACTTGACTAAGAGAACAGGAAATTATTGCAGGAGCAGAGATCACAGGAAGTAAGAGAGGTAGAAAAATAGGTCAGAAAATTTACTTTCCATGTCTTCCTGAAGTCTAATTCACACAAATGAAGAGTCTGAGAAACTACTTTGTCATCCTGTCAGAAGAATGATCATTATGACTATTTTAATGCCCAAAGATGACATCAAAGGAAGGATTTAGGTGTGGAAGAGAATGTGACCTTATAAAATCATTAAGGATAGTCGTAGAAAAACAAAGATTTTTCTGGAAGATGATTAGACCTTTTTTTTATGTGTAGTGCTTTATTTTAAGAAACACTTTGAACATAACCATACTATGAAACATTCTTTTTTCATAAGAGGAATCATGCTTAGGGAGGTGAAACGACATGTCTAACTAGGGTCTAGCTTGTCTAACTAAGCATAAATTGAATTGAATTCACATTGTTGGGGAATGCAGCTGGCACTGACAAAGGCAGCAGTGCTCTTCAGCCAGACTGAGGTCATCTTTGGCAACTTTCAGTGAGGCAGATCTCCAATATGGCCATAATGCCTATTTCATGGATATATCCAACTCAAATAGCTAAATCTTAGATTTATTTGCACCAATCAGGCAACTGAGAGAATAAACCCAATGCCAGGCAAAAGCTCCACTGCTTAGCTTTTAAGACTCTTGGCTTGATTTTAGAAATTCAAGAATAAAGAGTTCACTTTGGCTATGTAAATGTTCTGAGGATGCCTGGGATTTTTTTTTCTTCTTGGAGTTGCTCTTAAATTCATTAAGCTTTTGAATCTTGGTCAAACATAATGAAAATCCCTGGGGGAATTATAAAGTGAAAAAAGAGAGAGGGAGAGGAGGAGGAGGTGGAGGAGAAGCAGGAAGTGGGAGAGAGAGAGAGAGAGAGAGAGAGAGAGAGAGAGAGAGAGAGAGAGACTCAAAGAGCATCCAGTATTCTGAGTATAAAGTTCACTCTTTTGGTTGCTTTCCATGCTTTCCTATCCCTCTTTACAGTGTATACAATGTGATTTAATGATTTTTTTAAAAAAGAAATTGCACTCAATATTGATGATATATAGGCAACAATGAAGCAATTCCTGCCCTCAAGGAATTTATATTCTATTGGAGAGTATTAGACATAATCACAAATAAGTATCATAGGAAGCATAATTTGATAGGGACAAAAGGGAACTTAAAAATGCTTTCAGCGGCTAGGCAATAAATAATTGTTATTACCACATCATCATCAGCAGCAGCAGCATCATCATCCCTTCACTATCTATAAGCTACCTTCCTTGCCTTATTTCATGTCACTCTCTTTCTCACATTATACTTTCCAGACACACCAGGCTACCATTGTTTCTCAAACTCCACATTCTACCTCTTTGCATCTTTTCATAATCTATATCCCATTGGCTCCTTCCTCATCTTCAATTTTTTGTGTTTCTTATTTTTTAATGTTTTCTCCCATTTCAACTTACTGTGTCTTTATGAATCTGTGTCTATATTGTATCTCTCAAGAAGGTGGTGTAATGGATAGAGAGCACTAGGCTTGGAGTGAGGAAAACCTGAGTTCCAATCCAACCTTAGCCATTTACTAGCTGTTTGAGTCTGACCAAGTCACTAAATCCTGCTTACCTACATTTCCTCATCTGTAAAATCACTTATAGAAGGAAATGTCAAATCCCTGTAGTATTCTTGCTAAGAAAACTGAAAATGGGGTCATGAAAAGTCAGACATCAATGGAATGACTGACCAGCAAAAAAGCAAACCTCTTGCTGGCTATGTGACCCTGAGAAAGCTGAGAAAGTGTCAATGTTCAATTTTCATTCCTTTTATATAACTAATATTATACTACTAGGTGACACAGGGTAGAGTGCTGGACCTGGAGTCAAGAAGCCTCTTCTTCCTGAGTTCAAATTATGCCTCAGCCACTTACTGGCTGTATGACCCTGGGCAAGTCACTTAACCTTATTTGCTTCAGTTTCCTCATCTATAAAATGAGTTGAAGGAAATAGTGAACAACTCCAGTGTCTTTGATATGAAAACCCCAAATTTGGTTACAAAGAGTTGGACACAACTGAACAACTAAAATATTTTATTTCCCCACATATAAGCTCACCATGAGGAAACACTTTCATTTTTACTTTGGATTCCAAGAACAGTGATTTGGACTTAGGAGAATATAAGATAAATGTTGGTATAATAATTTCAGAGGAAAAGAGGAAGAACCTTTAAAATATTTTTCTGGTGTTTTCCCTTCAGAGGCTTTTAACTATAGAATCAAGGAAATGATCTATGTAATGGAGTGTTTTGAATATTCTGCCTCTTTAACTGTGGGATAGCATAAGAGAACCTAGGAAAGGGAAATTCTTTTCCACAATCCCTCCAGCATTTGTAATTTTCCTTTTCTTTTTCCAAAATCAACTAATTTGATAGGTGTGAGGGTATAGGGCAACAGATGGCAGAGGAATTGCAAAACTGATTAGAAATATTAATAAATTAATAGTAAAGGAAAACTTCTATCTCCCTCAGCTTAATTGTCACTAATAATATAGACTAGACTGAAAAATGTATCTGCCTGAGGACCTTTTCCATTTCTACTTTATGGAATTAAAGAGAAATATCTCCTTCACTTTCAATTTCATTATGGCAAAAGGTACTTGAAGTGTATGTAATTTACTCTCTGGTGTTGAACTTTTTTTTTCTTTTTAAGTCAGTGACTTGGATAAAGGCATACATAGAAGGTACGTTGACAAGGTTTACAGATGAAACAGACACACACACACACACACACACACACAACAGCTTATATACTGGAAGACAGAATCATGATCCAAACAAATCTTGAGAGACTGGAGCTGCAGGCTGAATCTAATATTATGAATTTCAACAGGTACAAGTGCAAATTTTGCACTTGAGTAAAAAAATAAATAATAAAAACTTCACAAGTATAAGAGAGAAAGGCATGGGAAAGAGTGCAGTATTTCTTTTTAAAAAATGGTGGTCTCTAAACTCAATATGATTCAGCAGTGTTACATAGCATTCAAGAAACCTAATTCAAACTTGGGCTAGATTAAGAGGGGCTTAGCTTCAAGGAACAGAGACATAATAGTCCCAATGTACTCTGCCTTTATCATACCTCATCTCAAATATCATACTCTATTTTTAAGTTGCTCATAGGACATTGATGAACTTTAGTATCCAGAGGAGGGAATCCCAAATGGGTTTAAAGCCATTGTGTCTGTATCCTATTGGAATCCACTGAAGGAATTTGGAGAATGAGTAGACTCATGAGAAGGAGAATATTCATTTTAAAGATGAGTGGACTCATGAGGACAGATAACTGTGTTCTTTGAAGAGCTGTCACATTAAGGGAGCACTAGCCTTGTTCTGAAGAAAGTAGAAATAGTAATAACAGCTGTAAGTTTCAGAGTGGCAAATTCAGTACAATATCAGGAAAATCAGCATTCTAATAATAAGAGTTGTCTATAAATAAAATTTGCTGCATCTAGAAGTGATGGGTGAAAGTAGAGTCTGGTTTACTATTTGTCTTGTATATTATAATGGGAATTCATCTTATGTACCTTTATAAGTAAATGGTTATTTAGGATCTTTCCACCTATCAAATTCTGTGATTACCCAGTTTTTATTACATGTATGACAATTGGAAAGTAATTTAATATTCTTGAGACTGTGGAGTGAGGTTATTCGATTGGGTAGCCTCTGATGTCCCCTCCAGTGTAGATTTATGTGCCTATTATCCTATTAACTGTGTAGCTTTATTTTTTAATAGTACTCTATTTTTTCAAATTACATATCAAAATAATTTTGTTACTTTGTAATATAAACATTGAGGTTCAATCTCTCTCCCTTCTTTTCTTCCCTCCACCCAAGATCATAAGCAATTTGATATGTGTTATATATGTACAATCATATAAAACATGTTTCCATATTAGTCATGTGGTAAAAAAGTGAACAATTTACAAAAATATGTTACAGTATGCAGAAGGAAAAAAGCAACATAAAAAATAAAATGAAAATATTATGCTTTGATCTGCAGTTTTCATCAGTTCTTTCTCTAGAAATGGATAGCATTTTCTATCATGACTCTTTTGGAATTATATTGGATCATTGTATTTCTGAGAAGAGCAAAGTCAATGACAGTTGGTCCTTGCACAGTGTTGCCATGATTTTGCCTGACATTCTCCTGGTTTTGCTCATTTCTTTCAAAATCAGTTCATGTAAGTCTTTCCAGGCTTTTCTTTTCTTTCTTTCTTTCTTTCTTTCTTTCTTTCTTTCTTTCTTTCTTT
>NW_027185698.1:30781251-30802712 GCF_028583685.1 Petaurus breviceps papuanus | reverse complement strand
TTTCTTTCTTTCTTTCTTTCTTTCTTTCTTTCTTTCTTTCTTTCTTTCTTTCTTTCTTTCTTTCTTTCTTTCTTTCTTTCTTTCTTTCTTTCTTTTTTTATAAGCAATCAGGGTTAAGTAATTTGCTCAAGGTTACACGGCCAGTTATTTTGGTGTGGGTGCCGAGTATCTGAGGCCGGAACCGATCCCAGGTCTCCTGATGCTGGGGCCGGTGCTCTTATTGCTGCCACCTGGCCACCCCTCCAGGCTTTTCTGAAAATTTCCTGCTCATAATTTTTTATAGCACAACAGTATTCCATTACATTCATATACCACGACTTGTTCAGCTACTGTCAAATAGATAAGCATCCCCTCAACTCCTAATTCTTTGCTACTACCTAAAAGAGCTGTTATAAATATTTTTTGTATGTGTGGGTCCTTTTCCTTTTTTTATGATTTATTTGTAATACAGACCTACTAGTAGTGCTGCTCAATCCAAGGCTAGGCATGGTTTGATTGCCCTTTGGGCATAGTTCCAAAATGTTCTTCAGAATTGTTGGATCAGTTTACAATTCCACCAACAGTTGTAGCCTTATCTTTGAAAGACCAATGAAGTACAATTTAAGACAAAGGCAGCATGACCAACTTGGTTTTCTCCCTCCTAGCTGTCTCTCCCCATCTAACTCTATGCCCATTGAGAAATTAAGTAAAAAAAATTGTTACCTTTTTAATAAGTATGTATATTAAAAGGAAATTCCCCAAATGGCAATGCCACAAAATTTGTTTAAACCTGCACTTTAAGTCTGGGGGTAGGCATCATGTTTCATCTTCTGTATGTATATATGCATGTCCTTTCCCTCTTTCTTTGACTTCTTTGGTTTGGAGGACAAAAAGAGATATCCTTGAGTCAAAGTGTATGCATACTTTAATAGTTTTGTTTTTGTTTTTGTTTTTGTTTTACCATAGTTCTAAATTGCTTTCCAGGTTGACCGGACCAGCTCAGCTTCACCAACTTGCTTTTCTACAACCCCTCCAGCTTTTATCATTTTCTTTTTTTTTTCCAACTGTACCAACCTGATGAGAGCGAGGTGGTTCCTTAGTGTTTCTTTTTAATGTGCATTTCTCTACTTAGTAGTGATTTAGGACATTTTATGTAGTTTTAGATTGCTTGCATTCATTCCTCCGAAAACTACACATTCATATCCTTTGACCAGCTATCAACAGGGGAATGACTCTTGTTCTAACAAATTTGACTCAGCTTCCTATAATAACTTAGAAATGAGAATTCTACCAGAAAAAAAAAAAAACTTCTTGCAAAGATTTCCCCCCATTTATTCATATCTTTTCTGATTTTAGCTGCATCGATTTCATTAGTATAAAACTTTTTTTTTAAAAGAAAAATTATTACTGGGGAAGCTAGGTGGCACAGTGAGTAGAGTACCGACCCTCGAGTCAGAAGGACCTGAGTTCAAATCCGGCCTCAAAAACTTAACACAAAAACTAGCCATGTGACCTTGGGCAAGTCACTTAACCCCAACTTCCCTCCAAAGAGCAAAAAAAAAAAAAAAGAAGAAAAGAAAAATTATTCAAGTAATATTGTCCATTTTACATCTGTGATCCTCTCTATTTCTTGTTTGGTCATGAACTGACTTCTTATCCATAAATCAGACAGATAATTTCTTCTTTGTTCCTCTAATTTTGTTATGATGTCTACCTTTGTATCTAAATTGTGTACACATTTGGAGCTTATCTTGGAATATAATAGGAGATATGATCTATAGTTACTTCCAGACTGCATTCCCCAGTAACTTTGTTATTTTCTCTAAATCTCTAAAGTATCCCTAATCCTTTCCCTTCTCCTCTTTCCTTCCTGTTTTCCTTGCTGAATGAAATGAATTTTTGTAAACAACTGTGCTTATGTTGTTGTTTTCTTAGGACAATATATACATTTTACCCTCAGAAATAGCGTATTTCAAATATTCCATTCCTTTAGAGTGGTAGCTGATAAATTATGTGAGATTCTGACTATGCCCCCATAGTAATTTAATTCTTTCTTATGGACTTCTGATAGATTAGATATAGATAGATAGATGATAGATAGATAGATAGACAGACACATGTAATGTGTATACACATATGTATGTATATGTGTGCATGTATGTATGTATACATGCATGTATGTATGTATACATGCATGTATGTATATATTCTTTAGACCTGGAAGCTCTGGATTTTGGCTATAATTTTCCAGGGAGTTTTTATTTAGAGGCTTCTTTCAGAAAGTGGCTGGTATATTCTTTCTTTTTTTCATTTTGTTTTCTTTTGGGTTTTTTTGCATCTAAGGAATCTGGGCAGGTTTATCATTTCTTGAAAACTATTTTATAGGCTCTTTTTTTGTTATAGTCATCAGGTATTCTATTGATTCCTAAATTAGCACTCCTAGATCTGTTTTCTATATCAGTTTTTGCTATGTTACCATGCATTTCCTTTTTTTCCAATCTTTTGGTTTTGTTTTAATATTTCTTATTTTATCATTGAGTCAGCTTCTCTTTGGTCAAGTGTAATCATTTTCAGGAATTTTGTTTCTTGGGTGATGTTTTTTGTTTTGGGGGGTTTCTTTGCTTTTTGGAGAGGGAAGATAGGGCAATCAGGGTTAAGTGACTTGCCCAAGGTCACACGTCTAGTTTTGTATTAAGTGTCTGAGGCCACATTTGAACTCATCTTCCTGACTCCAGGACCAGTGCTCTATCCACTGTGCCCCCCAGCTGCCCCTCTTGCATGATGTTTTATATATCTTATTCAAACCTGTTGATTATCTTCTCAATTCTTTCTCCTATGTTTTAATTTATTTTTCCTTTTTTTAAATATAAAATTTTCATTTATTTTAAAAGTCATTATAGTAACCATTTTAAAAACTCTTATTTTGTCCCTTCTAGGGGTTCTAGTTTAACTTGCAAGGGGTAGCTGACATTGAAGAAAAAATCTTACTTGTATAGAATTTCAGCATTCGAAAAACCTTTAAGACATGAAGAAATTCCTAACTCTTTTTTAAAAGTCAAACTCAATTACAACTCCACCATTTTCTTTATCCTCCTAATTACTTTCTGATCTCCTGCCTCTTAAAGGGTTTTTTAATATCATCTTTATTTGTTGTTTTTTATGTATTATTTTATATTATATTCACCTACTTAACTTAAAGCTTTATTAAAGCAACACCTCTTACTTTTATACAATCTCCTTTCTCCTTAAAATTATCCAATAAGAATCAATTAGTAGTTGTTCAACTGAAGTTAGTCTAATCCCCTCATTATGCAAATGAGGAAACTGAGTCCCAGAGAAGCTTCTTGCCCAAGTTGAAACAGTTAGCAAGTAGTAGGACTGGATAGGATTTGAATCCAAGTCATTTGGTTCTGAATCCAGAGGCCCTTCTAGTATATCACACTGCCTTTTCACAATTGGCGCTACATGCCTGGAATTAGAGTGAGAGATAAAGCCGAAAGATTTAAATCACTGTTTTAGTGGTGATATAATCATCAAAATACTAAATTATAACTAGAATTCAAAATGTCTTTTCCTTTGCCCACCCTGAAGCTAATCTCTTGGACATGCAAAGAAATGTCTCAGAGCTCACCTTATTTTGCCATTAGCTCACTAGTTCTTCACACAATCTGATTAATGAGATGCAATGTACAAAAATCTATACATCAAAAATCATTTTCAACCCAACCACTTAGGGTTCTGGCCTTGGGGCCTCTGTGTTTCCAATCTTTCCCTAGGCTTTCCTTTCTTCTTTCATGGAATCACAAATGCTTTGATTAAAACAAAGCCCTTGGGAACCCTTTCCAAGGATTTTTTTTCTTTTTCTTTATCATACCATAGTTTTGCACAGGTTATTTAATCATGTAATTAATCATTGTTTTATGATCAGATGAAGGTTTCCTCCTTTTGTTCATTAGTCAATTTTCTCTTTTTTCTTGGTTCTACATATTTGGATTTTTTCCTCAAAATAAAAAAGTGTACTTTGATAAAGGTCAGGAAATGAGAGCTGAAAGGAAGAAAATAAATTTACACTCCTCTATTCAATTATGCCCAGATTTGTTGGGCTTTTGAAAAAGCATACCTCTGAAGGTTGGATTTTAAAAATAACATGTGTTCACACTAAAAACATAAGCTGAAATAGCCAAATGTTGCTGTTGAATATTATTCTAATCTCCACCCTCGAATTGACATTCTAAACAGTAGCTTAGGAATGTTTTCTTATGAGTCATTTTCTAAGGGCTTGTTTTTCTTCAAGCTAATTGCTACCCAAAATTTCACGAGCAACGGGTCATAGGATCATCGGTCTAGATCTTGAAGGGACGTCAGAGACCATATAGTCTACAGCTTTAATTTTACATGGGAGAAAACTAAAACCCACAAGGTTTAAGTGACTTCCCATAGGTTACAAAGGTATAGACAACTGATCTCTCTGGATGTGTACTTTTTTTTAAATTTTCACTTGCTATAGAAAGAATACCTTTGCTATTCTACAGCTGGATATATCAAGATTATAAAATGTGAAGGGGACCTTGAGTTCTACTGATACAATCTCCTAATGTTGTAGATGAGAGAGGCAGACTCAGAAAGCTAAGATCCATCCTCCAACGTTACCTCAATTGTAAGCCACAGATTTAGAATTTCACTACAATTCAATATTTTTTAAGCTAATATGGAAACTGACATGACAAAGAGAAAGACAAAGAACAGGAACTACCCTCAAGCAGCTTACATTCTAGCAGATTTGAACTCAGGTCTTTGGAGGCTTGATCTAATTACCTTAATATTATTGTGTTCTATGTGATTCATCTTCAGAGTCTCTTTATTATTTCATAAAATATTTTGGAAATGACAGGTGAATGATACATGAGTTTCATTCCTTTTATTAAAAGGGAAAAAATGTTTTTAAATTCCTGCTACAAAGCCAGCACTTTCCTAAGAGAGAACAAATCATTTTTTAAACACCCAGTTCATGCCCTAAAAGATAATTTAATAGAGAAGATGGAGTATGCCAGAAGAGTGTAAGCTTTGGTAGGTCCTCCCAAACTAAAAAGTGCAGGCCAAATGACAAACTGTGATTTGTTGTCCAAGGACCAGTCCAACCACATTCTGAGAAGTCTTATCATTTAAGTTGGTTTCAGAGTGATGATTTTTTAAAATCTACAATAGCTCTCAAAGATCTATTAAGTGATGAAGAAATTGCACTATGCTTCTGTGGAGGAAGTGCCCACACTAATGGAATCTTGGTCCTTGAAATTTTAAGTATGGTCCAGATGGATGCTCATATTAACAATGGATTTTCATCATCATTTAGTCCAAAGACTGCATAGTATGCTATGAAGTTATTATAATTGAAATAATTGAAAATGAATTGCATAAAAAGCAGACAATAAATCTCTAAGTGATGAAGAACCATCATCACTGGTGGGATGGAACTTCAGGGTTATCTAGTGTTTTACATATGAGAAAGATATATAGATATGTATATGTATATATATATATGTATAAATATGTATACATATGCATACATATATATATATAAATTTCAGAGTTCTTTTTAGCATATGAAATCATAAAGCTATTTGGTGGAAGATCTGGGATTAGAGTTTTAAGCTACAACAATGATGTTTTAATTTACATAACCTGTCTCCTTGTTGCAGGTCAGAGTGCTGTTAAGTCTGGAATGCCGGGGTCATTCAGACCTTGTTTCAAAGTAGACTCAACAATAGCATTTTAACCAATGCAGTCACTGCTAAAGCCCATTAGCAAAGAACAAATCCAAAATAAGAGCTTGCCTACATGATGGATCTAAGACCAAAAAGGACCTTTGGGACTTTTAATACAATCTCTTCTACATTTGCTCTTAGTTTAGTGTCACTTCATTAGAAATCATTATCCTCTGAGATTTACTTTTATCCCTTCCCTATCAGAGTACCTCCATGATCTTGAAAATCCTCATAAAATTTATTGGTCCCCCCTTCATAACAGAGAAGAAAATGTTTTTTCTTTTCTTTTTTTTCTTAATGGGTTCATTACAGTATCTTATTGTGAAATTTAGGTTAACTCTTTGGTCATAGGTTCTGTGTTTTCTGCTGGCCTTCACATGTCATCTGTGGCTTCTGCAAGACTCCCCCCAAAATTCCCATTGAAATTCTTATGCCGATCTATGATATATCAAAACCACAATGGGGAAAGTTGTGATGTGGAAGGGATACTTGTAGATTATTTTGTAGTTTTGTGATTATAAAATGAAAGGATTTTTTTTAATGAAGACCTGCGTTAACGTTGAATAGAAAGGGAGAATGAAATCATGGCTCTGTTAAACTATACTCAGAGTTTGTCATAAGCAACATTGGGAAATAAGTTATGAAATTTACTCTCTTTTATGGGTTTGTATTTACAAAGTGTTGGGGCAGCTAGGTGGCACCAGTGGATAGGGTGATGGCCATGGAGTCAGGAAAAATCATCTTCTTGAGTTCTAGTCTGGCCTTACAAGCTGTGTAACCCTGGACAAGTCACTTAACCCCATTTGCCTCAGTTTCAGTATATGTAAAATAAACTGGAGAAGAAAATGGCAAACTACTCCAATATCTTTGCCCAGAAAACTCCAAATGGGATCAAAATGGGTAAGACATGACTGGAAATGACTGAACAATAGCTTTCAAAGTTAGTGCTTAGAAATGGTTCTTTTTTTTCCCCAAGTATTTTGCCAACAAACGGAATATAATACTGTGAGATATAGAGAATGGTCCCACCACGAGGAGAGTGAAAGGCAGGCTGCCCAGAGAAGAAAGACCACTAAATCTTAAGATGAGTTAGGTGTGTGCTGGTGAAGTTTTTGTTACTTTCTAGACATTTAAGTAAGGCCTAAAAATTTAAGGTCTCTGAACTTCACTTTCTTTATCTACAAAATAAGGATGATAATACCTATGCTAATAACCTCATAGTGAAAACAATATTGTATACAATATATTTTGTCAGTTTGAGTTATTATTTTTGCTTATGACCTTATGAAACAAATGTGAGTCACTCCACTGTCCTTCATTATTTTAAAAATTACAGTCTTGGGGCGGCCAGGTAGCACAGTGAGTAAGAGCACCGGCTCCAGTGTTGAGAAGACCTGGAGATCAAATCCTGGGCTCAGACACTTAGCACCCACCCAGAAACACCTGGCCATGTAAACTTGAGCAAGTTACTTAACCCCAATTGCTTAGGGGCGGCCAGGTGGCTCAGCGAGTAAGAGTACCGGCTCCAGTGTCGGGATGACCTGCATCAAATCTGGGCTCAGATACTCAGCACCACACCCAGAAATAACTGACCGTGTAACCTTGAGCAAGTTACTTAACCCCGATTGCTTAAAAAAAAAAATTACAGTCTTACCTAAGCAAAAATGTTAACCAATAGCATATACAATTGTGAGCAAAATTATGTTTAAATATTTCTGGATCAATAGGTCCTGGTTTACTGATCTTTACCTTTCTCAGTCACTATGTAATCTGACCTTGGTTTTGCTCCATTGGATTTCCACATCTAGTATAAGACTTGTTTAAAACAAAACAAAACAGATAAATTATTGACTTAACCTTGTGGTTAATTATGATACCAATGTAATTTCCTGTGACATTTGCTCAAAAAATAATGTGATGTCACTCTGTTTTTGTGTAATTTGTCTTTGCAATGGGAATTATCCTCAATATTCCAATTTGGATTTTTGCTGTTATGTACAAATTCAGTTGCAAACTAGGACTGTAATTATTGAGTTCTTTGTGATCTATGTCCAGTATCAAGTAGGTCTTTTTAAGGATTCCTTTGATCCTGGTGGTCTCTCTGTAGAGAGGGAAGAGAAATAGAAGAATGGAAAGTTATTATGTTCTCAAAATTAGGGGATTATCAACTATTTGTAATTCTAATGCTAGTAATATATGGGGAAATTTTAGTCATATAAGCTGATAATTTAACCACTTTCTGATTGCTTAATTATCTTTATATAAAGTGTCTCTTGCACAAGATAGTAGAATAGAGTGGAAACCTCAACAGCACCTAGTATAGAAATTTAAAGAGCTGAGTTCTAATTCAGTTCTGTGACTTAACACATGGTAGAATGTGGGCTATCCAATTCTGCTCAACATCTACTAAATACAGGCTGTGCAAAGACTTTGCTATCCACTGAGGGAGAAACAAAGCTTATATCAAATGATCTCTGAGCCAGTTTTATTTTATGTAAAATGGACCCAATCATATTTGTTCATCCTACAAAAATGGCAGGAAATAAACATCTAATTAGATTTTGTGGGTAAAGGTGCTTTGAAAAATATGAAATATTAAACATATTTAACATGGACCTTTATTTCTTATTCACTTACAAATATGTATCATTGATAATATTGAGTCAGCTTATACCAGGTGACTAAGCTTCTTTCTCATGTTGGTGACATTCCCAGTGAGCCTGATCATTTTTACCAAAATAAACAATTAATTTAATCAAGATTTTAAAAAATACAGAATCTTTTTATTTTTTGCTTATTTATTTGTTTTAATTCAAAGTTGTACTTGGTCTTCAAATATTTTCCTATCCAAGAGAGCAGTTCTTCTTAAACTGTGGGTTGTGATCCCAAATGGGGTTCTGAAAAATTTGACAACAATAAAAGGTTTCTGAACTTGCAACGACCAAAAATTAATTAAAAACCAAACATGTAATGAACCCAAGGTGTTTGTGGCAGTGCTTGTCCATGTTTCATCATGCAACTTCACTGCAGCTTTGGTTCTGAACACAAAGCATAAAAACGTTGCACTGCACCTGCCCTCAGTCTATGTAACGTCAATGAATGCTGCAGAAATTCAAAAAGGGGTCATAAGTGGAAAAAGTTTAAGAATCCATGAAAAACTGTAACCACAATTTTGACTGGATTCAGCATTTCAACTCCCCCAAAGGTGTGTGTGTGTGTGTTTGTGTGTATGAGAGAGACAGAGACAGAGAGAAAAAGAGAATTCATATAGATGAAAACTTCATTAGTTATATTAAATGACTGCTTAAGAATAGGCCATTTGAGGCAAAATAGTCAAAATGCACACAGATCATTTTACTAGTTGTAGTAACTAAAGAAATTCATTTAGTAGATTAGTAGTACAGACATTTAGACTACACCATGTAAGATATCAGAGACCTTATAATGTAGAAGACTAAAGCTTGTAAAGACCTCAGAATACAATATCTACACTAGAATGTTAGTATGGGCAAGGGGTTTTCATTCTTTGTATTGGAAGAGACCATTGTTTAAACATAGAATGTTTTTTTTTTAATTTTTTTTTTTTGACAAAGAAGACAAACATTTATTCACGAGTTCGAACCCGGGTCCAACCATACACTTAAGATGGAGGACCCCGAGTGTCTTCTCGGGCGTTCTTTTATACAGTTCTTGGGGAGAGCGGGAAACACAAAGGTCAGGGATTGGGTGACAGACAAGTATGAGCCTTAGAGATAGTGGCTTGGTGCCAATTCTATAGGGGCCAGGGGGGGATGGTTAAGATTCAGTACCGGAATCTTAAAGGTCACCAGGAAGTCAGGGTGAGGAAGGAATGTGCTGACATTCCTTCTTGCAAAAAGAACAAGTCTAACAAGTTTATTCCCTGGTATGGGTGGCCCTACCGGAATCAACATTTCTTCTTGTATTTCCTGGTTTGGGTGGCCCCTTCTCATTCCCCACTTCTTTTTGTACAGAATCTAATCCTAGATTTCAAACCTCATGGACATCTTCGGGGAGTTCATGATAGTGGGGCCTTAAGAGCATAAGGTGGAGGTCATCCGTTCGTGACCTAATAAGGTTCAGGAGAGATCTAAAAATAGAATGTTAACTCTAGAAGGACCTAAGAAACTACTTAGTCCCAAAGCTGACTTTACAGATGAGGAAGAAAAAACCAATAGAGAATAATGTATATTATATATAGGGTCATATAGGCTAATAATACAGAATAATGCAGAATTTAATTTAAGTGGTCAACAAGCATTTAATTATCAAGCACTTATTTTGTTTCAAGCATTGGGCTAAACACTGCACTTAAAAAGGTAAAAACACTTGCTTCTCTCAAGGAGCTCACATTGTAATGGGCAAGATAAATGTGCAAACAACTATTTATAAACTAGGTAAGTACAGGATTAATGAGAAATAATCTCAAGGGAAAATCATTTGTATTTTTAAAAATTTTCTCTTAGTTTACAACATTCAGTTCCACAATCCCTTAAATTTCAAATTTTCTCCCTCTACTCCTCCCCCCCCCCCCCCCCATGGCCACATGCAATCAAATATAAGATCTGCAAAAACCTTCACGTTAAACATTAGTCAATTTGTAAAGAAGGATTATAACCAATGGAGTGAACAATGAGAAAGAAGAAATAAAGCAAAACAAAACAAAACAAAAAAAGAGAGAGAGCGAATTGGTTGCTTCAATCTGCATTCAGACTGTAGAAAATCGTTAATATTAATGGTTTCCGAGAAAACTTTCTTCCAGAATTTGGAATTTTGGTTGAGACTTGAAAGTGGCCAGGCAAGTATAGAAGAGGAGCAGGCAGAAATTTCCAGTACAGAGGGACATTCACTAAAACTCCAAGTCTCATCATTCCTAGATCAGTGTTCTTTCCACCATACCATGTCGTCTTCTTGAAAATTCCTTTTTCACCCCAGAAAAGCAGTGGCAGCAGTGGGAACAGCTGCAGCTGGGACCTTCTCCCACCCACCTGCCCTCTTGTCCACCTGCCCAGGGGTCACTCTCCCCCTTCCTTCTCCACTCAACTTTTCCTCCTCCACCCACCCTTAGGTGTCCCTTGTTTTCCCCCCATCCCTATTGTTTCACCTCTGACCTCATGCCCTTCCCTTTCCCTCCTGCAATCTCTTCTCTTCATTTGTTTTACAAAGTTTTTGGCTTCTACTCCCACAAGTGACCAAAGACTTGACTACTTAATAAAGTCTAAAGCCCCAGAACATTGCTTAACTTGGACACTGCTGTGATTGAAGGAGTATTAAGTGTCACTATCACCATCGGGCTACTTATGCATGGAAAGGGAGTTGGAAGCATTATTGGAAAGAAAAGAGAATTGGTCAAAAAGTTGTGTGAGGAGAGTGGTGTGCATATCAACATCTCAGAAGGGAATTGTCCTGAGAGAATAATTCCTCTGACTGGACCCACCAATGCCATCTTTAAAGATTTTGCTATCATCATTGACAAACAGGAGGACACCAGTAACTCTATGACCAATAGTACAGCTGCCAGTAGAACCCCAATCATCCTGAGACTTGTGGTCCCTTGCCAGTCAATGTGGCTCTTTTATTGGAAAAGGAAGATGCAAGATAAAGGAAATAGAGAGAACAGGGGCTCAGATTCAGGTGGCAGGGGATACATTACCAAATTCAAAGGAGAGAGCTATCACTATTGCTGGCATCTCCCAATCTATCATTGAGTGTGTCAGACAGATCTGTGTAGTCATGTTGCAGTCTCCCCTGAAGGACATGACCATCTCATACTGGCCCAAGCCATCCAGTCTTCCAGTCATCTTTGTAAGTGGTCAGGCCTATACCATTCAAAGACAGTATGCCATTCCACAGCCAGATTTGACCAAGCTGTACCAGTTGGAGATGCAACACTCTCACTTTCCCATGATGCATGATAATATCAGATTCAGTGAATCTAGCTCTCCAGAGGTGAAAGGATATTGGGCAGGTTGGATGCATCTGCTCAGACTACTTCTCTTGGACTCACCATTCCAAATGACTTAATTGACTGCATAATCAGTTGTCAAGGTGCCAAAATCAATGAGATTTGTCAGATGTCTGGGGCTCAGATCAAAATTCCCAAGCCAGTGGAAGGATATACTGATAGACTGGTTTCCATCACTGGATCTGCTTCAAGCATAAGCCTGGCCCAGTATCTAATCAATGTCAGGCTTTCCTCAGAAACAGGTTGCATGTGGAGCAGATAGAACAGTTCAGACTTACCCATAACCCCCTTCTGCTTTTCACCATCCATGATTTATCTGCGTAGTTTCTGAAAAATGTGTCATTCGAGGTTTTAAATAGTTTATAAATTTTCAGTTTCTATACAACTTTATCATCCACTCATGATTTTTTAAAAAAAAATATAGCATTTTAATTTCTTTCTCTTCAGGAATCAACACTGAGAACCATATTTAGTTTCATAAGCTTCTCCCTGTTCTTTGTTGGTTTATTTGTTTGTTTTCCATTGTTTTTGTTTGGTTGAGCTTGGGGCGGGGAGTACTCATGAACTTTATTTTCTTTATTTATCATTGAAATTTAAGAGTGGAAAATTAACACGTTTCAGTTCAGTTCTGTAATGTCAGAAATTTTTCAAAAGAATTTAAAAGATAGGCTGGAAAAAAAAAGAAAATTCCTTCTTCAAACACATACAAGCATTTCAAGGGATAAAAGTAAACTCCAGAAGGAGCAACCTACCTTAAATGAAAAGAAATTGGTGACTCTTAAGCAATGTTAATAACACTAAGGACAACTCATTTGTTTCCCCTCTGATCCATCCCACTGGCTGCTTTTTGTTTTGCTAGCTTTCCAAACATTATTCTTTTTCTGCTGCTGCCAATCCTTATGTTTAATTGTTCCTTTATCTTTATTTTGAAAGTCTTTAATTTTAAGCTGAAGATGAGTATAAGTGAGAACTCCGATAGCTGGGGAGCTATGCATATTGACTTTTCATAGACAAGTGTAAAGTGATATCCTCACAAACTAGAATTTTCAAGGGTGTTTTCAAATCTCAACAATAGACAAATATAAAAGACAACACTTTATCTGCACATTCATTTTGATGGGTGGCATTTGTCTCCCTGGAAAAAGTTGACGTATCTTTGACTAATAAATAACTTTCATCCTATTTCATGGTAAGGTCTAGCAGGCAAACTGCAGTTAGATGAGAGTTTATGGATTGGCTTTTGTTTTTGTTTTTGTTTTTTTAGAATGTAGCTCTCCTACCAATTCTACATCATGAAGTATAAAGTAAATCAGATAGCTTCTTCTATCTATTGAAACAAAACAAAACAACACTAAGTTTGTGTTCTAGTTTATTGAAGCTTTGTTAACTTATACTGCTTAAAGAAAAAATGGTAAATCCTTCCCTCCCTCCTCAGCACTTTTTTAATTTTTATTTTATTTTTTGCCTTTTTTGGGAGGGCAATTGGGGTTAAGTGACTTGCTCAAGGTCACAGGGCTAGATTTTGTGTTAAGTGTCTGAGGCCGAATTTGAACTCAGGTCCTCCTGACTCCAGGGCTGGGGCTCTATTCACTGTGCCACCTAGCCACCCCCATCCTCAGCACTTTTAAAAATAAACTAGCCTTATTCAATGCAAAAAGTGGAAGACTTGGATTCTGAAGATATGAGTTTGGGTCCTTACCAGCTGAGTAACCTCTGGCAAGTCATCACCTATCTAAGCATCAACTTCTTATGCTTTAAAATGGGGATAATGAAATTTTCAGAATCTCTTACAGAAATTTTGCGAGTCTTCAATGAGATTGAGCATGTAAAGTTCTTCATAACCATGAAACTCTGTATGAATATAAGCCTTTACCATTGCTGTTAATGAATTTGCTTGGGCCTTGTCCTCTTAACAACTGCTGGATGGACTTTGGCAGGCAGGTTGTGTGGATTATTAATATGACTCTCCGTATAAAATGGTGGTTCCTTTAAAATAGCTCTGAGGCTAGCAAAGGGAAACACAACTCAGTCCTGATCAATATTTGAAGCAGACTACTGAATAATTTGGAAGATGTTTTTAAATGACTTCACAGCCTTTTCTAAAATTCTAGGTTATAATTACAATTATCACTTCAAAAAACTATCCTAGCCTACAGCATGTATATGTATCAGCATTTGTACAAATGCACATACATATAAGTACACAAATATATATGTATATACACACTTCTGCATATTTATAAATTTACGTGTATACATATTTATATATTTACTTATATACACACATACACAGCATCACAAAGATCTTGCAGCAGTTCTATAGCTCATATTATATACATGATTTATATAAATATATACTTATGTAGGTCATATGTACATTTGCTTCCCAAGTTTTTCATTACAGTATTATCTTTAATAGTGCTATATACATGAGCGTGTAAATGTGCATGCATGCATGTTCATATGTGTGTGGATGACACGGGGTATTGTTCAGTCGTTTTTTATTATTCTTAATTCCATCTGAGGTTGTCTTGGCAAAGAAACTGGAGTGGTTTGCTGTTGCCTTGTCTAACTCATTTTACAGATGAGAAACCTGAGACAAATGAAGCTAAGTGATTTGCCCAGGATCACAAAGCCAGTAAGTGCCTGAGGCCAGAGTAGAACTCAGGTCTTCCTGAGTCCAGGAGTAGCACTCTATCCATTATGCCACCTATTTCCCCATGTGTGGTTATGCACACACTTAAATATATATGGGTTGATGTGTTGTAATCCAAGGGGCAGCTAGGAGGGAGCAGCACCTTACTATTTAATGGCAAAATTATAGGTTATAGGACAGGTCTTAGGACAGGTTTTAGAGGCATGAACTTGACCTTTTTTAATTAGATCAGATTTCTGTTTCAACTTGTGACTAGAACTGGAAAGCCTTTCAGAGCAACAGCCAAGCTGTACATTAGACCACAGAGGAATGTAGGGAAAATAATGTCCTAGGGACTGGAATTGTTTCACCTTTGTCTTTGTATCATCCGTATCTAACAATGTTTGGCATATAGTAGATACTTAACAAATTATTGTTTATCGACTAGAATCTATGCTCATGATATTTAATGAGTAATTAGATTTTGATTAAATATTTTTAATATATATAATATATTAATTAGATATTTCTAATTAAGTTACTGACTTCGGATGGGAAAGTAATTTGCCTGAGTTGTACATGGACAGGGTTGGCCTCTTGAATAGCAACTGGAATGTAAGCTCGATCAATTTCTAAACTATTTGAGCTTTGGATTCTTTTCTTTGAACACTAAGGGCCTAGCATAATGTCTGGCACACACTAGGTCCTTAATAAAAATTTTTAAGTTGAACTAAGATTACCCCTCCCTTAGTATGAGTTGGATTAAGTTTCTTTAAGCATCCCATGTGAAATCTGAAAATCCCAAAGGAAATTCTACTATTGATTTACTTGTCCTTTTCAATGGCGCATTCCTCATTTTTTCCTTTCAAAAGAAATATAGAGCTGCTGAGCCTGAATCTTCGTAGGCCTAGAAAAACTCAATTTGGAATTAGCAGATATTCCTTTAAGTAGCAGAATAAATGGGATGGTTGTCAAATGAATTTCTATAATGCAAATACAATTTTCCCCAATTATTTCCATTGTAAGAAAAAGAAAAAACCTACATTCCCAAAGCAATTCTAGGTCTTTTCCTTCTAATTCTTGTCTTACCATTAGAGAGTTGGAACAACAAGCAAATGTCAACTATGGACCAGGAATTGTGCTAAGTGTTGAAAATACAAATAAAATTAAAGGATTGTGCCTGTTCTTAAAGAACGTCCTTTTTAATGGAAGAGACAATATGTAAACAACTGTAGAAAATTATGTTACAAGATAAATTGAAGAAAATCAACAGAAGGAAACAACTAACATTAAAGGAGATCTGGAAAGGTTTCTTACAGAATGATGGATTTCAGCTAAGAATTAAAGGAAGCTAGGGAAGTTAGGAGACAAAGATGAGAATTGAGAAGAAAATAACTCCTAAAAAAATACAACTATTATTCCTAAAAGAAATGAAACTAGAGGGTTTTTTCAGTTCATTTATTTTTAGAAATTAAATGAAAGTGCTAGAAGAAAGAAAACGAAAAGAATTGAAATCTATGTAATGGAAAGGGAATTAAGAGCTTAGCACAAGAGGTATACAACCTTGCCCAAGTCAAAAAAAACAAAAATTCCTAAAAATTAAAATGAATGAATTCATGGTGGCTAGGTGGCACAGTGAGTAAAGCGCCGGCCCTGGAGTTGGGAGGACCTGAGTTCGGTTCTGGCCCCAGACACTTAACACACACACACACACACACACACAAACTAGCCATGTAAACTTGGGCAAGTTACTTAACCCCAAATACCTTCCAAAAGGCAAAAAATAAAAGAGATGAATTAAGCAAATGACACCACAAAACAGCAAGAAACCTTGAAACAAATAGGCAAATGTATATATACATATTCATAAGGAATGCATACATATAATTTATATATATGTGTAAATATACCCACAAGTATACATATATACACATGTGTGTATGCATCACACATAGGTACAAAGTGGCGTGTGTGTTTGAGAACACAAAAGTCTACACATAAAACATGTCACACAATCCATGTGTGCATGCATATAGGTATACATGTGACACATACTAAATGTGCGTGCATGTTATTTATATTGTGTTTAAACATGCACATATATGCTTATATACATGTATGCATGCACATGTTTAGGTATATTTGTTCTAATATATCTCATTGCTTAATTGGAGTCATTAACTTCTATTTGGTTCATTTTAATTTTGGGGAAATTTGTTAATTAGGTAAAATTTTAGAACCTTGTGCCAAACTATGAATTCCCTTTCCAATTATTCCTTCCAGTTGTTGTTTTTCAGTTGTTTTCAGTAGTGTCTTTCTTGACCCCACTTGTGTTTTCTTGGCAAAGATTCTGGAGT
Organism: Petaurus breviceps papuanus; assembly: GCF_028583685.1. Lineage (NCBI taxonomy): Eukaryota > Metazoa > Chordata > Mammalia > Diprotodontia > Petauridae > Petaurus > Petaurus breviceps. The sequence goes on along the minus strand of NW_027185698.1, from coordinate 30,785,996 downwards.
AGCTTGCCATTTCCTTCTCTGGCTCATTTTACAACTGAGAAAACTGAGACAAAGGGGATTAAATGACTTGTCCAGGGTCACACAGCTAATAAGTGTCTGAGGCCTGACTTGTACTCAGGTCTTCTTTACTCTAGGCCTACTTCTCTATCCACTGCACTATCTAGCTGCTCCTGTTTCTTCCATAGATTTAATTTATTTTCATTTTCTTTCTTCTAGCATATATATATATATATGTGTGTGTACATATGTAATATATAGCATACACATACATACACACACATCCTTCTGAAACAAACCCCCCAAAATGAACATTCTTGAGAATATTGTAGCCAAAATCCAAACCAAGAAAAAAAATACTGCAATTAGAAAAAAATAATTCAAGTTCTGACAATGCACAGTCAGTATCACACATGATTTATTAGCCACCACTATAAAGGAGCAGAGAGTCTGGAATAGCATATTCCCAATGGCTTTCAACCACAGAATAACTTATCAAGCAAAACTGAGCATAAAGATTCCAAGGGAAGAAATAGATTTTTAATGAAATGGAGGACTTCTAAACATTTCTGAAGGAAAGACCCGAATTGTATAGAAATTCTAAATTTCAAACACATGAGTTAATAGAAACATGAAAAGTTGAATATGAATGAAAAATCATAAGGAGCTAAATAAGGATAAAGTGTTTGCATTCTAATGTGGTGAGAGGATATGGTTGTCTCTGACAACCTATATCATCAGGGATCAAAGACACAATCTAATTAAACGGAAGACTTAGAAGTGGTTCTGTTATATTTTGATCATCTTAAAATGAAAAAAAAATATATTAAAAAGGGGTGGGGGAAGAATATACTAGGGACAAGGGAAGAAAAAAGAAGGTTAGGAAAAATCATCTCACATAAAGAGGTGAGAACTGGATGTCTATACAGATGAGGAGGAAGCAATTGGGGGTGGGGGGGGGCATCTGACACTTAAAACCTTACTTTCATCCAAACAGCAGGTAGGAGGAGAGAAGACTACTCTCTCTCTCTCTCTGAGTGGAGAGAAAGGAAAGCAGGAAGGTAAATTTAAAAGGAAGTATTTTTCTTAAGTAAAATACACTCTAATAATGTAAAAGGAAATGCATTTATAGATCATTTTAAAATAGCAAAAAAATCACATTTTAAGGGGTGCCCACCAATTTCTATCTGAAAATATTGTGGTATATAAATATCAAACAATATTATTGTATAAGAAATGATCCTGGCAATTGTTTTGGAGAAGCTTGACAGACTCGTATGAACTGAAGAAGAGTGAAGTAAACAGAACCAGGAAAATTATTTCCATAATAATGATAAAATAGTAAGTAAAAAAAACCTTTGAAATACTTAGAAACACGGATCAATGCAATGATCATTCACATTTCCAAAGGACTCATGATAAAAATAAGGCTCAAAATTAAGAATGATATACCGTGTTTCCCCAATAATAAGACACTGTCTTATTAATTTTTTTGGACAGAAAAACACCAGAGGGCTTATTTTCAGGGGAGGGCTTATTTTAATGAACATTGACAGCAATTTTAATAAACAGGTAAATGTGAACAAAAAAATGTACCTTTATTCAATAAGCAAATCACTGGGGAATAAGAGGATGATGCACTCACTGCTGCAGCTCTGATTGGATGTAGCTCGGAGCGTGGCGTGCGTTTCACCGGGGGGGGGGGACGGTGCATACAGAGGGTACCGTAATTTAGCGTGTAGCGCAGGGGATCACCTTCACTACAGTAGCAATCTCAATAGGGCTTATTTTCAGGGGAGGGATTATTTTAGAGGAATTTTACACAGTAAGGGGAGGGCTTATTTTCAGGATAGGTCTTATTATCGGGAAGAGCCTCTCAAGAGTTTAATTTATGGGACAAGCTGACATGTTATAATTATCCAATAGTGTTCTGGTCAATGTTTAACAATCAGATTTCTGTAAACTGCCAACACACTTTTTAAGTTCAATCTGTATCATTAACCTTTTCTCCACTAATTGCTTAAGTCTACACAATCAGCAAAACATTAAGTCAAGCCATGATTTGTAGCATTTTTTTTTCTGGTATAATTGCAAAAACTGAAAAATTAACAGCTGGCTGTCTCAACCTAGTTTAAGCTTCAGCATACATCTGAAATTATCCCTTCTACATAAAGCGTGGTCCTTGCCTTCTGATAATGGTAAATCACCTAGCTCTCAAATTGCTAACTTTAGCTTTTTATGCCATTTTTTCACCGTTGGATGAACTAAAATGGGGAGGAAGTCCAAGCAAGGAATTTCAAAAAGAGACAAAATAAGTGGCATCTGAGTAAGCAAAAAGAGGGAGAGAAGTGAATTTAACAAGTAATTCAGCTGCAGCCTACAGAGTGAACTCTGAATGCAATGAGGTGGAAAAATGTCGAATGCTCTTTTAAAGAAAACAGAAACAGACATAAAGATACTATTTATCTGGCCTGTTTCCCTCTCTTTCTATCCTGCAGTATCGTGAATGTCATCTGTTTCTATTTTTTCCCCCTTAAAAATAACGTCTCTCTTTTACTTCAAGCCTGAAAGATTTTGTAGCATATGTACCCACCCAGTGTTCTGCTGGGGTTCTCACCTTGTCTAACCCTGATTCACCAGAATGAAGGGAGGTGGGGGTGAATAGCATGTATTTTTTTTGAGGGGGAAGGTAGGGCAATTGGGGTTAAGTGACTTGCTCAAGGTCACACGGCTAGGTTTTGTGTGTGTGTGTGTGTGTGTGTGTCTGTGTGTGTGTGTGTGTGTGTGTGTGTGGAGTGTCTGAGCCTGGATCCAAACCCAGGTCCTCCTGACTTCAGGGCCAGTGCTCTACTCACTGTGTCACCTAGCTGCCTCATAGCTTGTACTTTTAACTAAGTTGTATTTTGAAATGAATTGTAGCATTAGGTGGGATGAGAAAAGAGGAAATTCCCTTTGTCATCACCATTTCTTCTTATCTCTCTGCTAAGAATCTTTGAATTTTAGGAAGAGTCATTAGAGATGGCCTAACCCATTCCTCTTATTTGATAGAAGAAATTAAGGCAGGAGAGGAAACAAACTTGCTCAAGGTCAGTAGGTCAGTGATTCATAAAGTTAAGAGTAGAGCCCCAAACCTCCAGCTCTTTTGCTGGGTAGCTAACTAGGAATACCATGTTTCCCTGATAATAAGACACTGTCTTATTAATTTTTTGGACAGAAAAACACCAGAGGGCTTATTTTCAGGGGAGGGCTTATTTTAATGAACATTGACAGCAATTTTAATAAACAGGTAAATGTGAACAAAAAAATGTACCTTTATTCAATAATGAATTCAATAAAGAACAGGATGACACGCTCACTGCTGCAGCTCTGATTGAATGCAGCTCGGAGCGCGGCGTGCGTTTCATGGGGGGGGGGAACGGTACATACAGAGGGTACCATAATGTAGTGTAGTGCAGGGGATCACCTTCACTACAGTAGCAATCTCAATAGGGCTTATTTTCGGGGGAGGGCTTATTTTAGAGGAATCTTACACAGTAAGGGGAGGGCTTATTTTCGGGATAGGTCTTATTATCGGGGAAACACGGTATGCATTTCACTAATTGCTTAAGTCTACACACTGAATGCAACATTAAGTCAAGCCGTGATTTGTAGCATTTTTTTTCTGGTATAATTGCAAAGATGGAAAGATTAACAGTTGGCCATTTTCCTTTTCTTAGGACATCACAGGAAGGGAAAAGAAAAAGTGAGTTTTAATAAAAGGAGCTGTGGATTTGAGTCCAAAAACTAATGGCTCTGATAAACTAATAATCGTTAACTGGGGGTGTATGGGATATTCAAGGACTAACACACCCAGTCTGAGGGCTTGCGGAGCCTTTCCTGGGACTGCTCATTCACCTTTGGTGTCCACTTCCACCCAACTCTTGCATGTGGCTCTAAGAATCTGTAGTATGTGCAAGAGCCAGTCTGGAAAATGCATCCTGAGAGACGGGCTAAACCAGTTTGAGAGTAACCAACAGGCCGCAAACCCATAGAGGAATCCGGGGGATGTCTACCCCAAACATATGAAGAATTACCTCAGCACAATAGGCAGATGAGAACAATTTGGTCCAATGACCAAGCAGGCACTGTGGAGTGCTTAAAGATTCATCACACATCAAAGACACCGAGTTCATCCATTGCATCTTGGGCCATCGGTAGTCATCCTGACTTTTTCTGGACTCGATGACTCTGGAAGGGAGAGTGACACTGAAGATTTTGTGCAACTCTGCCTCACTTATTTCCAGTTCCCTGAAATTTAAGGCATCATCAATAACCAATGTCACTGGTCCTCTTCAAAAAACTAAGGGTGAATAATAACTAGTCAACTGATCATTGGTTTTCTGCATTTTGCCTTCATTTTCAAAATAGCTCTTTCTTCCATTGAGGGATAAGAGAGAGACAGAGAGAAAGAGAGAGAGAGGCAGAGAGAGACATAGAGACAGAGAGAGAAAGAGAGGAGAGAGAGAGACAGAGAGACAGAGAGAGAGACAGAGAGAGGGACAGAGAGAGAGACAGAGACAGAGATAGAGAGACAGAGAGAGACAGAGACAGAGACAGAGAGACAGACAGAGACAGAGAGAGACAGACAGAGACAGACAGAGACAGACAGAGAGACAGAGACAGAGAGACAGAGAGACAGGGAAGGAAGGAAGGAAGGAAGGAAGGAAGGAAGGAAGGAAGGAAGGAAGGAAGGAAGGAAGGAAGGAAGG
>NW_027185698.1:30778519-30781241 GCF_028583685.1 Petaurus breviceps papuanus | reverse complement strand
AGGAAGGAAGGAAGGAAGGAAGGAAGGAAGGAAGGAAGGAAGGAAGGGAGGGAGGAAAGTGAAGAAGGAAGAAAGGAAGAGATTGAACAAAATTAACCAACACATCTACTGAGGCTAACAGTACAGTGAATGAATAACTATCATTTATGTAATACTTTAATATATACTTTAGATACATTATCTCATTATTCTAAACAACCCTGTAAATCTGGTCCTATAAACACTATTCCCCCTCCCCATTTTACCCCTGTGAAAACTAAACTGGAGCAAGTTTAAGTGATTTTCTTATGGTCACACAGCTCCAAAGCATCCAAGGCAGTCTTTGACCCCAGTTGTTCCTCACTCCAAGACTAGTACACTATGCATTATATATGTATCACCCCTATAAAATAAAGGGGAATAGATTATTTCTGAGGTACCTTCCATCTCTGATAATTCTACAATAACTTAACTTGAAAGGGGATTGAATAGAATGGAAATTTGGTGTACTGAGGTAAGCAAATGAGGGAGATTTTTAGGTTGGAATGAACTTTGTCGAATTACTCCTAAAATAAGACTCATTGGGATCTGTCTAACCTATGATTTCAGTAAAAATCCTCAGGTTACTTTAGTTAAGCAAAACTTTCCTGTTGGGGAGCTTCACCAAGACGACAGAGAGAATTGTGGCAGAGCAGGATAAATACTAGACTTGGAGTTAAAAGACCAGAGTTTAAGTCCTGCCTTCTGTATTTCTGCTTACTTCTATATAGACACACACACACCTACATATATACATATATGTATTCACACATATGTACATGCATGCATATATGTATACAGAAATATAACATTATGTGTCTTAGGTGTCCCTGTCTATTTAGATGTTCTCTACCCAGTTAGAATATGAGATCCTTGAAGGCAAGGACTTTTTATCCCTAGCATTTAGCACAGTGACATGCTTATTTATTGACAGACATTGAATAGATGTCTACATTTAGATAATTAGCTTCTCTGAGCCCCAGTTTCTTTTGAATGTATATTGAGAATAATTCCTGCATAAATAGCATGGTTTAAAGAAAATGAGCATTGAACTTTTAGTAGAAAAACTTGTATTCAAGACCTTGCTAAGTCATATGACTGTTCAAATTATGCTCTGAGACTGTTTTCTCTTGGCAAAATGGGGGAAATAATATTTTATTAACTATTATGATATTTTCATTCCAAATCCATTTCCACCTCTAATTATTACATTGAACCATGGTTGTTGATTGGAATCAGCATCAGCCCATCACTTAATCCTGCTGCAATCTACCTGTTCTATTTCATGTGAACAAAGTGAGTTGGGTCTTCAATACTATTCACTAAGCACCATCCAGCCACTGAGCAGCCCAAGGGCCTATTTAGAAAGGGAAGGCCCTCATGAATATGCCTTTACTCAGGTACAATTTAACATAATAGCTTAAGGCTTTCTAGAAGATCTCCATAGAGTACATAGGAACAATTTCTGTGCCTTCTGTTAAACCATGGCTAAAGATATCATCCACTTTCATTGTGACTCCATGACCTTTACAAAAGGACCTATGTGATAAATTCCTGCTTATGTTTAGTTCCAGAAAAAAAGTACTGTTTCTACAGAAGAACAGGTCTGCTTTCTATTGTCAAAAAAGGAAATCTGTGTGAGCCAAGGTGTTTCCCTTTCTGCTCTAGCTGCCAAGAAATTTAGGGCCAAATTTATCACCCAAGTACTATAATTGACTCAGTGCCAGGGCCCCTAATGTCTTTTGGCTTTAGTCAGCTATTGTATTTTTATCAATAAACCCTTCTAGAAAATCATACATGGGGATACCTTATAATATAGAACCTACAATACTTATACCGGAAAAGACCTTTCTCTATAATGGAATAAATAAATTAATTCTATATTGATTAGGATATTTTTGTATTATAATAAAAACAAATGTGTTGCATATCTTAGCCTTGATTTTCAAGAGAAAAACTGGGACTTCCTGATTCAGAAAGTGGGGGTATTCCATCTTATTTTACTAACCAAAGGGTCCTTTCTTAATCATGAAGTAACATCCTCATCTGCTGGAATATATATTCTGCCCAAAGGAGACATTTAGGGGTGTTGTGTTTTCTTAATTAGGGGGATAAATGGGGAAGCAAACTCACCCATATTATGTAGTCTTCTATATTTTCTAAAAATTTTTGCATGTTTTTCTTTTTTTTTTCTTTTTGGAGGAGGGAAGGTAGGGCAATTGGGATTAAGTGACTTGCCCAAGGTCACACAGCTAGTTTTTGTGTTAAGTGTCTGAGGCCCGATTTGAACTCAGGTCCTCCTGACTCCAGGGCTGGTGCTTTATTCACTACACCACCTAGCTGCCCCTGTGTTTTTCTTTCTTAATCCCAACACATCCCTTCAATGTGTGGGACCAGTTTTTTGACCAGCTCCATAGGAGTCAGACAAAAACACCCGCCCAAAACAAACAAAGAAAATAACCATTTGTAGTCTTTGGAATGTTATAAAACTGCATATTAATTTTATTTTAAATACTGGTGAACAATGGTCACTAAATAGTTTTATATTTTTCCTTTAAAAATGGAAGTCATCTAATAAAAAATTATATATATATATATACATATATATATATATATATAATCTAGGAGCTTCTAACCTAGGTCCATGACCCTGAGACAGATAGATAGATAGATAGATAGATAGATAGATAGATAGATAGATAGA
>NW_027185698.1:30764112-30778509 GCF_028583685.1 Petaurus breviceps papuanus | reverse complement strand
AGATAGATAGATAGATAGATAGATAGATAGATAGATAGATAGATAGATAGATAGATAGATTGATGGTGGATGTATGATAATATATATTTTATTGTATATAGCTAAAATATTATTCTAAAAAGGGGTCTCTAGACTATCAGACTTTAATTGGATTCCATGACACTAAATTTTTTTTAAGAATCCCTGATTTAATCTAACCCCAACATTTTACCAATGAAGAAAGTAAGACCTAAAAAAGTAAGGGAGTTGGCTTAACCTGTGTTTTGGGCTGGAACCTACTAAGAGATCATTTGAAATTAAAAAAAAAATCTGATATCCTCCAACTTGAAGTTTCTCTTATAGAGAAGTCTGGGAGATTTAGTCTGGAGATTGCAAAGTGGTGGCTAACTGAATGTGTCACTTGAAGAAGCTGCTGGGAGATTTAATGCAGAGCATGTAAAAAGCCTTATGACAGGGTCAGTCATGGAATACCTTAATCTGGCATGCAGAACATAGCATAGGATACACAAAAATTATGTCCAGCAAACTGGGATGAGGGACCCTTTGTTTCTGGTGCTGATCTCAGACTTCCTGAACTTATGAATCGGTGGGTTGTAAGTGAATATCTTTGAAGCTTCCCTACTCAGTATCTTCAATGGCTTTGATTTTGTTCCTAAACTAGCATTTGGCCCTTGCTCTCTCCTGACACCTGCTAATAGTTTAACCCCTTGTGCTCCACAAGCTGTTGTCTGGGCCTCACATATCCTGAGGTTAAGCCTCAAAATATAGGGTACTGCTGACGGGGGAAACTTTAAGCTTAGGCAGTGGATTTATAGATCAAGAAACTGAAGCTTAGAGACTTGACCAACCATCTGAGCCAGTTTTCAAACCCAGATTTCCTCCCTCCTGATCCAGTGCCCTCTCTCTGTCTGTTTCTCTGTCAGTCTCTCTGTCTCTGTCTCTCTCTCTGTCTCTGTCTCTGTCTCTCTGTCTCTCTCTCTCTCTCTCTGACTCTCTCTGTCTCTCTCTCTGTCTCTCTCTCTCCGCCCCATCACACCCCCTGCTTTAGGTCTTGATGGTTCAATACATTTGTTTAGAACCTTCTGCAGCAGTATATATATAACTGTGTATTAAACATCCCAATCCCAAAAGAAAAGGGCCAGGATCAACTGACCCTGAAGTCAGAACTCATGCTCTATCACATGATCTGCATAAACTGTCTATCTCATAATCATTAGGAGTATACTGTGTCCTGACCTGCTGAAATTGAACTTCTCCCACTGTGCTTGCTCAAGTCCTGCAAGTGTCCTGACCCCATCAGAACCTCAAGTGGGATCAAAAGCTTGTAACAGCTCTCCTCTCTGGTGAGGGGAAGGTAAGGGAGAGATTTCTGCTCAGATACTTCTGTAACTCTTTAAAAAAAATCAATGAAAACCTCTTCAGTCCCTGTCCACTCAGGGTCTGCTGTGCTATAGATATAATACGCAAGAGCATGTATTTGATAAATCATATTTTTAATAACTATTTTGCAATGTAAATGGTTTCTTTTCTAATTTCATATACTTTATTTTATGTTTATAATATTATTCCAAGAGGGCGTTCTAAAGGCTTCTTCAAAGGGGTCCAAGATAAACAGAACAGTTTTAAGACCTCTCAGTCTCATCTAATCACCTTATTTTTATAGATGAGAAAACTAAGGCCAAAAACACACACATGAACTCTTATGACTAGGATCTGAGCTGTTGCACCTTAGATAGGATGCTAGGACTGACATCAGGAAGACTTCTCTCCCTGAGTTCAAGTTTGGCCTCAGATGCTTACTAGTTGTATGACCCTAGGCAAGTTACTTACCCCTGTTTGCCACAATTTCTTCATCTGTAAAATGGACTATATAAAGAAATGGCAAATCACTCCAGTGTTTCTGCCAGGAAAACACCAAATGGGATCATCAAAAGTCAGATGTGACTGAAATAACTGAAAAACAACAATTCTGTGTATACTTATATATGTTTTATTCAGCATTAGAATGTAAGCCCCTTGAAAGCAGGGATGTTAATCCTTTCTATCTGTGTCTCTAATACCTAACCCATAGTAGGGACTTACACACAGTAGGTACTTAATATTGTTTGAAGACCAGTAGGAGTACTGTAAGACTGCCAGATCTTTTTCCACATTGCTCTCCAAATACCTTTCACTTATAACTGGAAGGGACATGGGACCTAGATAACAACAACAGCATTTCTATAGCCCTTATTATGTGCCAAACACTTTTACAGTTATGATTTTGTTTGATTCTCACAAAAGCCTTGGGGAGTAGGTGTTATTATTATCCTCAATTTACAGATGAGGAAACTGAGGCAAACAAGTGATGTGACTTGCTCAGAATCACCCAGCTAGTAAACATCTGAAGCTGAATTTGAACTCAAGTTTTCCTGACACTAAGCCCAGCACTCTACACTTTACCACTTAACTGCCCCTTGTACTCTTGGCTTGTTGCACTGGTAAGACATACCAGTCTCCCCCTACAAATCAGTGGTTACTGTCACATTTAGAATGTTCAAGAGATATAGTTTCTGGCTAATTGAAACATTTTGTTAAATGATTTTTATTAATAAAAGGATGGTCATTTTGCTTTCTCTCTTTTAGACCAAAGGCAATCATGGCAATGGGCTAATGGCTTATTTGCCCTTTAGAAGAAGAGTGCTCCCCAGGGTGGTAATCAACCCTGATCAGTTAACAATTAATGAGAGGTGGATTTTAGAAAACAAAGTGAGCTCACTCCAATAAGGGACTGAGAGTGACATCATGTCTCTTGAGTAGAGAGACTATTCCTATACTCAAACTACCAGCAGTCTTGGATCCGTCTAAACTAAGAATCCATGTCCCCAACATAAGCCAGAGCTATGGAGTAACAATACTCAGAAAGAGGAGAATGTTAATCCTCCATTAAGCCTGTCCTTGAGAGACTGGACAAGGAAATCGGACAGGGGGAAAAAAAGCTGGGGTCTCCCCAATTTTAATAATTGTCTATTAATGTGAGAAAGGAATATTCATGGGACAGCTATATGGCACAGTGAATAGAACACAGGCCCTGGAGATAGGAGGACCTGAGTTCAAATCTGGCCTCAAACACTTGATCACGCTAGCTATGTGACCTTGGGCAAGTCACTTAACCCCAATTGCCTTGCCTTTCTCCCTCTAAAAAAAAAATCACTTCTCTCATTGCCTACAATTGAATTATGATCATAAACCACTGATTTAACAGTCTTGCTACACTATCTCTTCTGCTTGATAACACAATTCTATCTACCAGGGGTTCTTATCCTGGGTTGGAGAACCATGAATTTGGATATGAAATCAAAATATTGCATCTTTATTTTCATTAACCTTTAGTTTCTATATACTCTTAGGTATTTTCTTTCTTTCTTTTTCTGAGAAAGGACCCATAGCCTTCAATAGATTCCCAAAGGACTCCAAAATATAGGAATACTAGAGAATCCTAGTATTTTATCAGCTCAATCATTCTGACTCCCGTCTTAACTTTAGACTCACATACGTCTCTGTGAGGTCATTACTCTTTCAACAGATCCCCTCTAAACACCAGATGGCCAGTTCTCACATAGCCATTCTTTTATAGCTCTGGAAATATTTAATAATTATAAGTAGCAATAATCTTCCTTAACCTTCTACCCATAATTGCCTATCTTTTCAAATTGGCATCAGTAGCAATTAATGCCAAAGAATTGGCACAAGGCAGGTACTCTGTGAATGTGTGATATGCTATTAGGCCAATGGACAGCTGTGCCTAATTTCTGATCCTCTATAGACTGGTGAAAGAAAGTTTACCTTCCTCTTAAGTCTTAGTGCAGCAGGGAGTTGCTTTAATACAATCAGTCTCCTCACCATCTTGGAGATAGGCTGTTTGGATTTTAGGCCTTTTGTACTATAAGCCAGCAAACATAGTTATCAAGTGTTTACCTGGTTTCACTTTTCTTGAAATGATATACCATGGGGCCTCATGGCCCAGAAAGAATTTAAATGAGAAAATAATGCAATAAGTAATTGGTTTTGAAAGTGAGCACATGGACCTTTTCCAATACACAAGTAACAATGCTGGAACAATATTAGTCCTTGGAACCTGTGACCAAAAATACTCTTTCCCAAGCTTTTTCTATGAAGAGAACTAATCCAGAGAAAATGTTTTGAAATAGAATAATAAAGCATTATTAGAGCTCACTGTCTCTCCTTTCTAAATTTATACAATATATTATTATGAAAGTACTCCTCTACCCCTCAACCCCCCAAAAAGCCCACTATTCTACAGGATGACAGAAAAAAAAAAACTTGGATATCCTAACAAATCCATAGGGAGGTATATATAAATTTAAAAATAGAAATTAAGCAAAATTTAAATTATTGAAAATTTTAAAATATTAACATCTGGACATCCATCTCTAGGAGTGTTCAGTGAAGAAAGAAAATAGGCTGGGTTAGGATAGAGATGGGAAATGTATTCACTAGCTACAAAAGGCATATGGGCTAAAGAATGAGCTTTGAAATAATTAATATCTGGGTTTATGTGCTCCCTCAGAAACAAACTGGTTGTTTAACCTCTCGTTTCTGGAGGCAATTAACACTATAAATTGTATAGCAGCTATTGGTATGCATTGTTAGGGGGACCTTACTTACTGGTAACTTTATTTTTTTTTATCAGTGAGATCACAGTTTCCATCCAAAAAACAAACAAAGGAAAACAAGCCTGATAATTTTATTTGGAGAGGACATTTCAACTTAAATGCATAAAAGAAAATATGTAGGATTAAAACTTCATTATAGTGAGTAAAATATCTATTTTCCCCATCAAATTCATAGAATATTCTGCATGGATCTTGGGTTAAGAAACCTACTCTAGAGAGACAAAGAAAAAAACAAAAACAGTCATACTCAAGAAACTTACATTCAGATGAAAAGGAATGGGAAATTAGAATTTTGGTTGCAGCAACATAGTAATGACTCATGATATCCCCATGAAAATTAGGGCAGAAATGTCAAAATTCATTATGATCCTATGATAGAGATCTAACACTGACATATAAGATGGTTATAGTATCTCTGCAGAAAATATGGGTAACCAAAGATCACTTTCATTCTCCTTCCCTACCCACTTTCTCAAAACCTTTAATAAGCCACATTGTTATAGAAGGAAGGAGGAAGGAAGAAGGGATAATGAGAAGGAGAAAGAGTAGAAAAAAGGAAGAGGAAAAAGGGAAAAGGGAGAAAGAGAGGAAGATGGAGAGTGATGAGGAGAGGGAAAGGGAGGGAGAGAAAGAAAAGAAAGAAGGAAAAAGGCAGAAAAAATACTATGGATAATATGATGGCCACTCGGCTCCACGTGGTTCCTACCAGACTGCTTCTAGGAGTAAAAGCTAGGAGTAAAATCAAAATTACTCTCAGCTCCCAGGGAAAGTTCCTAACATTTAGGTAGATGTTTAACATTATAATTTGAACTTATGTTTATCTTTTATTTTTTCTTGATCTTTTTTTCAATTTAATTGTAATCACAATATTTGTAATAATTGTGACACAAATATTCAAACTTAACATGTTTGATTAAAGAAGTGAGTAGAGTATGTTAAAGTGTCTGTTGATTCATGAACTCTGGTCTTAGGTTGAGTGGGAAAAGAACAAGCTTTTTTATGGAATTTTCTTCAGCCTTTGAAAAGGTGGGTAAAATTGGTAGCTTTAGTTCAAATCTCATGCTTCTATCCATCTTGATAGCTCTCTTCTCTGCCAAGGCTCAATACTATCTATTTTTAAATCATTTTTGCTTTATTTTACAGCTTTGTGCTGCTGGTACTTTCCTATTTGGTTCTCTATTTTCTGAACAAGACTTGAGAAGCTAACCTTATCGTTCCTATAGCTGTCCAGATATTGAGGTCTCTACCACTGTCAGACTATGTATGACTCTTTAAGAACCCAGAGGTATGATTCAAAATTATGCTCAAAGATCTGACTCACTAAAGCATCTAAATTACTTCTCATGATTTAGAGTGGAAAGGGTGTCCCTTTGAACTACAATTTTTTTCCCCAGACGGGGAAAGGCAGAGCAATTGGGATTAAGTGACTTGCCCAAGGTCACATAGTTAGTAAGTGTGTCAAATGTCTGAATCCAGATTTGAACTCAGATCCTTTTGACTCCAGGGCTGATTGTCATTTTACTGAGCTACCTAACTGCCCCTGAACTACAAATTTCAAGATGACTTTCAGATCTCAAACTAACCAGCCTCATTTCTTTGGACTCCATCATCCTGTCTTAAAACTTCATTATCCTGTAAGATCCAGGTAATTCTGAAACTTACACCTGATCAGTACTCCCTTCTCCTGGGGCCCTTTCCTCCCTCTAATTGGAGAAGGTTGAGAGTTGACAGTACAGAGCTCCTCTAAGATCCTCTATTTTAGGAAGATACCAAAGGCAGCAACTCTTCACTTTCTTTTTCAACCTGGCTGTATATCTCTGGACTTCCTCATACCCTGTACCCTTGTTCTTTGTAACCCTCCACCCTAGTTTTCAACTTTATAAAAAAATGTGTTATCTTCCTCCATTAGATTGTGATCCTCTTGAGGGTATAGTCTGTCTTGTGCCTTTAAAAAAATATCTCTAGCATTTTAGTATAGTACCTAGCATGTAGGAGGTATTTAATAAATACTTTTAAACTAACTGAACAGCTATTGCAAAGGTACATATCAAAATTTTGCTTTATGATAAAAGAAAAAGAATACAACCACCTAGTTCTGAAAAAATGGCTAACATTCAGTTTGACTGCATTTAAATCAGAAAAACTGATTGCAGAAAATATGGTCTTACAGATATTCTGGAGTTAGTTCATTGGGCAAATTAATGATAGTCAGAGTATTTCAAAAGGACGGCCTATAAAAGGCAGAGCATTAAGCACAGAGTGGTCTACACAGTACTACTGATAGACCAAATCAAACACTCAAAGGTATGAATCAATTGTGTGTTGTTTGAGAAGGACTACAAACAGTGAGTCCTAATCCCCTAGGTTAGGAGTGGGGAACCTGCAGCTTGGATTCAGTCAAAGGGCCTCATCTGAGAACCTAGAGGGCCACACATGTCCCGGAGGCTGAAGATTCCTCAACCCTGCCCTAAGTAAATATTATGGTAAAATAGCAGATTTAGAGATGGAAGCCATTAAGTACAAAACCCTTTATTTTACATATGAGGGAACAGAAGAAAAGTTAGGATTAAGTGATTTTTCAAGTGCCCTATAGCTATTTAAGCATATGAGTCAGGATTTGAACTCAGGTCTTTCTTGATTCTACTGACAGGGAGATTTTAATTTTAAATATAGTTCTATAGCAGATTAAGTGTCAGAAAAAAAAACCCTGGATTTAGATCTTAATTTCAAACATTAATATTGTGAGACTATAAGTAAATAGTGGTCTCTCAGAATGCTGTTTCCTCATCTTCAAAATGTAAACAACAATAACCGCTGTCTCTATCTCTATTGTAGAAGGCTATATAATCCCTGATGTGTGCCTTAGTTTTGGGGCTCACTTTGAGAAGTGTTCTGTGATTTGACCCGATGAGACTCTGGGCAGCCATTGATTTGAGAGCCCCCCTGGTTTTGAAAAACCCAGATGTTGATGCTTCCCTCTTTGGTAACTGGAATTAGATATGGATGTAGGTAATGGTTAGACAGTTTGGAAACCTGTCTGCTTGATCTGTTTCTCTGTCTTTATAATTCTGATTATCAGATAATTATGAAGTTCAGGGTGCTGACCTTTGTCCCCTGAACTATGTAAATGATATATGTTTGACTGATTAAAGTAAGCTTGTTAACCCATTTTGAATTGCTTTCCTTAGAAAAGCAGATCTAAGAACCTGTATTGGCAGCCACCCTGGGGTCGCTGGGATGCTTGCTGCTACACCTCCCCCGTTCCCCCTTTGACTTTCCACTAGGACAAATGGATCTCCATACCCCAGGGTCTGTATATCTTATTTCCCAGTTGCATGTAAAATAATAATACTAATTTTTAAACATTTGATTTTAAAACTTTGAATTCCAGATTCTTTCCCTTCTTCCCTCATCACTCATCCTTATTAGGAAAACATTTCCACAGTGGGTATATTGTGAAAGACTGACTATATTTCCCTCCATTCTATCCTGACCCTCCCCATTTGTTCTATTTTCTGCTTTGACCCTGTCCCTTTTCAAAAGTGTGTGCTTCTAGCTACCCTCCCCCACAATCTGCCTGACCATCTATCACCCTCCCCCTATCATCCCCTTCCCCTGTACTTTTCTGTAGGGTAAGATACCCAATTGATTGTGTATGTTGTTCCCTCCCTAAGCCAATTTCAACTAGAGTAAGGTTGACTCATTCCATTTTCCCTCCCTATTCTTCCCCTCCATTGTAATAGTTTTCTCTTGCCTCTTTTATATGAGATAATTTACCCTATACTGTCTCTCCCTATCTCCTCTCATTGTATTCCTATCTCACATCTAAATTTTACTTTTTAAATATAATAACGTCAAATAACATTAAATAATGTCAAATTTTCTATTCAACTCTGATTTTTTTTTCATCAAGAATACTTGAAAGTCCTTGATTTCATTGAATGACCATATTTTCCCCTAAAAAATTATACTCAGTTTTTCTGGATAGATTATTCTTGGTTTTAATCCTAGCTCCTTTGACCTCTGGAATATCATATTCCAAGCACTTCAATCCCCTAATGTAGAAGCTGCTAGATCCTGTGTTATCCTGATTGTGTTTCCACAATGTTCAAATTGTTTCTTCTTGGCTGCTTGTAATATTCTCTCCTTGACTTGGGAACTCTAGAATTCAGCTATAATATTTCTAGGAGTTGTCCTTTTGTGATCTTTGTCAAGAGGTGATCAATGAATTCCTTCAATTTCTATTTTGCCCTCTGGTTCTAAAAAAAATATCAGGGCAATTTTCCTTGAAAATTTCTTAAAAGATGATTTCTAGGTTATTTTTTGGATCATGGCTTTCAGGTAGTCCAATATTTTTTAAATTATCTCTCCTTTATCTATGTTTCAGGTCAGTGGTTTTTCCAATGAGATATTTCAAATTGCCTTTTTTTTCATTTATTTGGATCTGTATTTTAGCATGTTGATTTCTCATAAAGTCACTAGTTTCCATTTGCTCCAAGGAATTATTTTTTTCAGTGAGCTTTTGAAATTCCTTTCCATCTGGCAAATTCAGCTTTTTAAGGCATTCTTCTCCTCGTTGGCTTTTTGGGTCTTGTTTGCCATTTGAATTAGTATGTTTTTAAGGTGCTGTTTTCTTCAGTCAGGTTGTTGACTCTTTTCATGATTTTCATGCATCATTCTCATTTGTCTTCCCATTTTTTTTTCTCCACTACTCTTACTTGATTTTCAAAATCCTTCTTACTTGGTTTTCAAAATCCTTCTTGAGCTCCTCCATTGCCTGTAACCAATTAATATTTTTCTTGGAAGCTTTTGATGCTGGAGTTCTGACTTTGTTGTCTTCCTTCCATTCTATGTTTTGATCCTTTTTGTCCCCCCAAAAAAGAATCTAAGGTTTGATTTCTGTGCTTGCTTTGCTTCCTCTGTTTGCTCATGGTGCCACTCAATTATGTGACTTTTGAGCTCTTTTCACAGTAAAGCTCTGATTCCAGGGAGGAGAGCTTTGTCTCAAATCACTGGCGTATTTGCAGCTGCTGGAGTAGTTGGCTGCCTTTTATGAAGCCTCCACAAGCTCTGGCCCACTGGCCACACAACCCAGCTTCACCACTCAAGACAGCAATCCATATCTAAGCAGGTTAAAGCAAGAGCAATTACCCTCTGAATGGTAGATTGCCCCCCCCCCCATGATCTGCAGGCCAGGATCTCTGGAAGCAGACATACAGTGACTGCACAACCACCACACCTCTGCTGCTTCTCACCCCAGGCATAGGGACTGGACAGTGCTCTTACATCCCCCCAAATTCCACACCAATCTTTTACTTTATCTTTGGTATTTATGGGTTGATAAGTCTGGAAACTGCCTGCTGGTAATTCACCCTCCTGAAGTCTGCTCTGGCCAATGCTGGTTGGGGCTGCCATGAGGCTAAAACCTCAGCTCACATGGAGCTGGCCTGGCCTCCTAGCATGCTGAGATGGACCTTTCTGTAGGCCTGCCAAGCTGCCTTCAGTGGGAGATTTGTTTCCCTTTCAGTTTGTGGGTTCTGTAGCTCTAAAATGTGTTTAGAGTCATATTTTATAGGTATTTGAGGTGGTTGTGGGGGGAGCTCATAGAATTGTCCTGTTTCTATGCAATCATCTTGGCTCTGCCCCCCCTGAAAATGTACTTTCAAAAGAACCAAAAGTAGTTTGGGAGTAATTGATAAATATGGATTATTAAGGTTTAGTGAGTGGAAAAAAAAGTCTTTAGAAAAGTGTTCAATATTCTGACATAAATGAATAGAGGTAAAAAACTTATTTTTGGTTTACTAGGCTTTGCCATGCTAAACCTATTTGAAATTTTCCATTAAGTCAACTACATAAAAAGAACCAGGTAGGGATCCCCAAAGAACAAATATGATAGAATAATAATAATATATAATAATAAATAAATAAGCCAAAGATACCATTCAAAGCTATTGACTTCTCTGTTAATTAGTTGTTGCATAGTGAAAGGAGCCTGGATTGTCATGAAACCTGCTTCTAGACCTGGTTTTGATACTACCTTGCAGTATGACCTTGATTTAGTCACTTTTCCTCTACAGGTTTTGATCACATCACCTGAAAAATGAGATGGTTTTGTTGGTGAATAAACCATTTCTCTTCCACCTTTATCTTTCTTGGGTTTCAGTTAAAGAATGTACTCTATAAGCAAAATGATAAAATCCCAATTCTTCTGTTTCCTTAGAGCAAATTTAAATTTGAAAAAGATGACATTTTCTCATACATTGATGCATATTTCCTTGAATTTTATTATATCCTTTGTGATTAGAAAACATAAACAACAATTCAAAACATGAAATATTCTAAATTTTTACCCTGAAGTATAGTAGTAGAATCAAAACTGAACACGAAATAAAAATAATATACAAGTCCTACTCTGCCACTAACTACATTTATAACCTTAAAGAACTCACTTTCCACTGAATCTTAACTTACTTTTCTATTTAAAAAACAAACCATGAAATGCAAGAGGCTTAAACATATTAATAATTTGCTCATAATCACATGACTAGTAAATATTAGAGGCATCATTAAAATTCTAGTCTTCTTGAATCCAAACCCAATACACTTCCTAGTCTAAGTTGTACCAAAGCAGACACACTCACATTTGGAGAGGAAGCAGATTTAAGGAGAAAATACCATGTGGAGCATATTGAGTTTATGATATTCAATTCAATTCTATAAATATTTATTAAATACCTGCTATGTGCCAGGTATTGTGCTAAGTTCTGGGGATACAATTAAGAAAAAGAAAGATAGTTCCTGCCCTCAAAGAGATTGCAATCTAATAGAAAAAAAAGAAAGTATTTGTAAAGCAGGGGGAGGAGAACTAGGGGTGCCAGCTTAGGACCATAATAATGTTCCATGGAGTTGAGACCAAGTAGAGCTGCTAATGGAAAATGGAAAGATACCTGGAATGTTTTGTTATTATTGTTGTGGTGCTGGTGGTATCATTTTAATAATGTTCAACTTTTCATTACCCCATTTGGGGTTATCTTGATAAAGATACTGGAGTAGTTTCCCTTTTCTTTCTCCAGCTCATTTTACAGATGAGGAAACTGAGAAAAAAAGAAGCCAGATTTGAACTTACAAAGAAGACTGACTCTAGGTTTGGCAACATCAAAGTTTTTTGAATGTGCAAAGACCAAAACTTAATTAAAAATCAAACACATGATGAATTCAAGATGTTGCTGGCAGCACTTGTTCATGTTGCTTGCAACTTCACTCTAGCCTTGGTTCTGAACACAAAGCATATTCACTTTGCTCTGATCATGCCCTCCATTCATACAACACTAATAAAAGCTTCCAAAATAAAAAAAGGATGAAGTGTGGGAAAAGTTTAAGAAACCTAGAGTCTAGGCATTCTATCCACTACACCACCTAGCTGTAAAGTTGTGTGCCTCCTCTAAAGGAGGAATTTGAGAGGAGAATAATGTATTGTCCTTCAGTTCCCCAATAAGAGGGGAGAGGAATTGAAGGAAATAGGTAAGTATTGAGTATTCAAATCTGAAATGTCAGGTAATCAGGTTATCCTGGAGGAGACATGATGTTCTGTGGACTCAAAACCATGCAGAGCTCGAAGGGAAAATGGGTAAAACATGGGCAGAAATGTCAAATAGGCCATTGACAATAAAGATTTGGAGTGCAAGGAAGAGATTAGGATTGGATATGTGGCAGTCATTTATGCAGACATAAATCCATGGAAATTGAAGGAGATAATATAGAAAGAAGAGAAAATAACTTCCAGCATACACTTATATTTAGGGGACATGAGATGAATGGTGAACCTGCAGATGAGACTAAAATGAAGTACAATGAAAACTAGAAGAACCAGAGGAGAAGTGTTACAGAGAAGTAAAAGAAGGAATGAGTATCCAGGAAGGAGTAATTAACAATGTTGAATTCTCCCGAGAGGTCCAGAAAAATGAAAACAGAAAAAAAAAAACCTCATGATTTTAACAGTTTCAAGACGACAATCTTAGTAAGAGTGATTTAAAGAAAGTGGTTAGATCAGAAGTCCAAATATAACAATTGAGAAATGAATTAATAGTGGTAAAGAAGTATAGAGAGCAAGATCAGATAACTTTTTCTAACAACTTGGGAAGAAAAGAGAGATAAAGAATGATAGTTTGAGGGTATGGCAGATTCAAAACAAGAGTTTGTTTTCACCTTCCCTTCCCCCAAGGATAAGTGAAATCTGTGAATGTTTGTAGATTACAATTAAAAATCAGTAGAAAAATCATAAAAGTGCCTCAGCAAGGCACTCATTATGATTAATTAATTCTCCCTTAGTACATGATAGACTCAAGCTCCCAGGGCAGCTCAGAAACACAGACATTGAGATATAAGAAATAATGGCGGGAATATGGAAAGTTACTTCCTACTCTTCCTTGTGTGAGAGGTTTACCAAAAAATGTCTAATTCTTCTGTATCTCAGTCCTTCAAATACTTAGAAGACAGAGGCTAAACATATCTAGTTTCTTCAAATGTCAAATAACACTAGCCATGGCATGCCTCCTAGTGAAGCACACTGGGTCACAGGTTGGAGTAGCTGACATCTAAGTTTCTTTTTAATTCTAATATTCTATAATTAATTAATTCTAAGTCCTCTTGTTTCGTCTTTCCCCTCCTCCACTGAATCATTAACACTGAGCCAACGAATTATGTGCTGCCTAATAGCAGCCTGGTTCACAGCATCATTTCCCAGTTTTTTAATTAGCATGTCATGCATGAAAGTACATTCAGGAAAAATGAAGAAAAGAAAAATGATCTAAAACTTAAATCAAGTTACTATGATTAATATCTGTGAAACTAAACATAAATTATTTTATCCACTAACAACAAAGGCATATGTCATAAGACTATGATTTCTATGTGCAATGTTTTGATTCATAGACATTTTTCCTAGATTTCAATGTATTATAGCTTAAATTGATTTTTTTTCCTCTAAAACTTTCATGAAATATATAGAGATATCTCCTTACAAAATTTATTCATTTCAATAATTACTTTGTGAGGCTTATGTGTGATTAGTTTATCCTATCTGTGTCTGATGAGTGAGTGAATAAATCAATTAATGAAAAGGCACTTAGTAACTATTTACTATTTATCTGAAATTATGTGAATTCTGATGATACTAATGTAAAAATGAAACAGTCCTTGTTTTTAAGAAATTTACATTTTCATAGAGTCATATTATACATATAAATAATGGTGATCAGGAAAGGAAGGATGGAAGAAGCACAAGGAAAGTGAGTTGATTTATAGTAAGTCATTTAACTAGACTAAAATTGATTTGATTACTTTTTCTAGAATAAGATGTGTAATCAAGTAGTAGGAGACAAAAAGGCATACAGTATAAAGGAAGATGACAAGATAAGTTGGCCAGTGTTGATGACTAAATTGAATTCAAAACATGGTGTACATAACCTTGGTCCAACTAGATATCAAGATGCTATCATTTTTGCAAATGAGGTCAGGTCAGCCCTCAGGCTAATGATCCAAAGATGAACAGATTATCTAAGTCACAGATAAGGGATATATTTCCTTCCTCCCTCCCTCCCTCCCTCCCTCCCTTCCTTCCTTCCTCCCTCCCTCCCTCTCTCCCTTCCTTCCTTCCTTCCTTCCTTCCTTCCTTTCTTCCTTCCTTCCTTCCTTCCTTCCTTCCTTCCTTCCTTCCTTCCTT
>NW_027185698.1:30742309-30764102 GCF_028583685.1 Petaurus breviceps papuanus | reverse complement strand
TCCTTCCTTCCTTCCTTCCTTCCTTCCTTCCTTCCTTCCTTCCTTCCCTCCTTCTTTCTTTCTTTCCTTCCTTCCATCCTTCCTTCCTTTCTCTTTCTTTTTTGGGTGAGAAATCTAGTCTGGATGATGCAATTCCAAGTAAGGTAGCAGTAGGGCAGTTGATGAGATAGCCAAGGTGGATAGATGAATGGAATGTAGAACACAATCTGGGCATTGTTATTTCCATTAAAGAAAACTAGAATATATATATGTATATATCTCAATCACTGTTCTATTATTTACTAAGCTAGGCAATAAAGTAAGGCAAAATATTCACAGAAACTAAAGTACAACATTCACAATGATATAACATAACAACTTATCACTAAGTGCCCATATAGTTTTATGCAAAAGATATCATTCAGTAAGTCCTTAACTCAATCATCCTTAAGGAACAGTCCTCCTTAAGGGATACAAAGTACAAACCTCTCCCACCCCCTAGGTCACATTGCTTTAATCTATTCAGTCAAAAAGTTTTCTTTCTTCTTGATTGGAGATTAGTTTCCAATCATCCTTAAGGGGTACAAAGGTATGCAATACAAAGTTCTCCCACCCTTAGGCCACAGTAAATCATGATCTTTTCAGTCTGCACTAAGTACTCAAGGAGAGGTCTTTTCCTCTTGGCTGGAGGCTGGCTCCTAGATTTGATGGCTTCAGCTTTTGCCTGAAGCTATCCAACTGTCACCTAGATTCATAGGCAGGCAGGTTTTAGCTCCTCATCCAGCTCTTTGTCCAGTTCCTCATCCAGTTCCTATTTCTGTTCCCATTCCATATTGAAGCACCCAGTGTCTAGTCCACCTCAAGTCTTTTGCAGTTTCTGTTTCTGGGAAGACAAAGCTTAACTGAGTCAAAACAACAGTCATAAACGTTGCCAGCACCATCATCAATTCACTATCAGCCTGTGAAATCAACACAGACCCACAAACAAGGTTTGAGAATTCAACAGAAATCATCAGCATAGAAATCAACACAGACCCACAAACAAGGTCCAAGAAGTCAACACATTTGTCAGCATAGTCCCAGGACCTCTGAAACCCTCCTCCAGAACTTCTGTAAACAGATAACAAGAAATCCCTCTTTCAGGGCTTCCAGTAAGGTTCCAGAGCTTCTGTACAAAGTCTCACATACACAAATCAATGCAGATAAACAGACACTGTGCTTGCTGCCAATAGTTCCCTTCTCAGTTCTTCCCTGTCCCAGCTGTGCTGGAGTTTTTTATCTGTCCTTAGCTCCTCCCTGTTCTGCCCACATCTTCCTTCCTGTTTCTGGCTTTGCTAAGTCCCTCCCACTGTGGGATTCACGGGTTCTGTTTCTTAACAAAGACTTGATTTAATTAGGGTAAGGCTCAAAGACACTTGAACTGAAACAAGGTGCTAAATAAATAGTTGAAACAAGGTGCTAAATACTCATTTGCTTGCCATTACAATGGTCACCCTCTCCCCTTCCATCTCTCTCACTGATGACTTTGTTCCACAAAGAAAAAATAAAATTCAAACTATGGAATTTGTATGAGAGAAAAAAAAAAGTGTACCAAACCAAGTTTATTTTACGGATTCCTATCTTATAATTAACAAATGCATAGTTATCCTGTATATGGGCATGTCATCCTAATTCTACATGCAAATATGTTCAGAATCCTTGACCCTATTTTAGTTATTTTAATGATATACTTTCTTCTGCCCCTAAATCCTTGCCTCCTTTACCTTCCCGTATTCCAACCCTTCTTATTCCCAATCCTAAGTAACTATCAACAT
Organism: Petaurus breviceps papuanus; assembly: GCF_028583685.1. Lineage (NCBI taxonomy): Eukaryota > Metazoa > Chordata > Mammalia > Diprotodontia > Petauridae > Petaurus > Petaurus breviceps. The sequence continues at coordinate 30,762,309 of NW_027185698.1, read as the reverse complement.
CATTTTTTTGCTTGTTTGCTTCTCCTCCTCCTTCTGCTCCTCCTTTTTTACATAAAAACTGAATGCTTCAGAGGTAAGGTACCAAAGACACGTTGAATGGGTTCATCATTTTATCTAACTTCAAATTTTAGAATGGGCTTTCACTATTTTATTGCAATATAATAAAAGGACTCCACCTTGTTCCTTTTATGAATTTTTATTCTTTCGAGTAATATTTTAAACTTATTTTTATCCCCAAATCTCAACTTTTCCCCATACCCCTTGATCTCAGCAGAAGACACAAACTGTTTAAACAAGAGGATTGAGGGAGTCTGACATGAGCTAGCTCCATTCTTATCTTCTTCAATTTAATATCTTTTAGACTCTACTCACAGAATCACTGAATTAGAACCATTGGCCTTCCAAATCACTCATATCAGGATAAAAATCTCCTCTACAACGTCACAGAAAATGTGTAATCTAAGCTTCCCATAAAAATGTCCAGCGAGGAAAGTCTGCTACCTCATGAAACGGTCTTGTACATCTCTAATTATCTGTATATGTGTCACCTTTTTAGATGAGTTCTATTGGTGGCCACCCTCTCCCCTTCCATCTCTCTCACCTATTACTTAGTTTCACAAGAAAAAGATATCCACATTATGGAATGTGTATGAGAGAAAAAAAAATGTACCAAACCAAGTTTATTTTAGGGACTTCTATCCTATTAAGGTAGTATAAAAATATTTCTTCCTTACTACTGATAGAAGCATTTTCTTTGATGATTTTTAGCAACTATCTGTGGCATCATTTCTGCCACATCTCCAATCTAAACTTCATATGACATTTTTTTTTAAATTCAGGTCTACTAATGTTCAAAAACCTTTAGAAATGCCCAATTAGCTATCAAATAAAGGGCATTCAATGCCCTTTATTGTTTGGTGCTCTTCCTACCTACTATTCTTCAAGGTCTGCCTCAAGTTCCATCTACAACAGGAAATATTCCTTGTATATTGTACCTCTCTTCTGATTTTGCCTGCATATTTACATACACTTATCAACTAACTTGCATTGTCTTCTCATGGATTCACCTTTTTCAAGACTGTAAGTTCATTGACATGAGGATCTTTGTCCCTCAAAGCTATAGGATTTTTCTTATGTCTTCTACAACTCTTGGACAAGTAGTATGTGATGCTTGATAAGTGTTTAATGGAAGCTTATATTCATTTTTTCTCAATCTTATTCTGTCTGTGGCCCAAATGCTAACTTTCTGGAAAACAAGACAAAGAATAATCCCCTAACACATTGCCAGCTGTCCAGCCATTTCTTCTCCATCCATGAAATAAACTGGTAAAAAAAAATACCATCTTAGGAGAGGTACTCAGAACTTTTTCCTAACTTATTAGTAGAAGAAAAGAAGGTCTCAGGGATAATGTCAATATGCAGGTATTGAACACCAATGGAAAGCCATTAACTACATATCTATGCAGGGGGTTGAGTGCTTTTAATCAGCTCCAAAGGCCTCCAGACCTTCCCTGGGCTGGAATTTACCCAAGCAAGTTTAATTTGTCTCCTTGAGACACATATTTTAGAAACATTAAAGACCCACTTCATTACCTTAACTAGGAAAATGGCCCTCTGTTCCCAGTGAAACTCATGTTCAGTGCTTTTTCAAGCTCCATTTATAATCAAATCAAACTGTCAAATATTTGTCTTAGATAAGTCTGCATTTTTCTACTAAGATGTGGCCAGGAATTGCATTATTCAAAGAAATATTGATGTTATTAAAGGGTGCAGAGCATTCACCCAGAATCTTCCCAACAGGCAGACAGCAACACCAGGGGTGGTTGTGTGGAGGAAAGACCAATTGCTTAATGGTATGTTTGCCGGAGGGAAGAGTACTTACAGCTCATTCTGACGCTAAGTTGATTTCCCAAAGCGACCATGTGTGAACCTAAATGATCATGGGCTAAATGGCCTGTTAGATAACTGTAATTTACATGATAGTGAAATTTGTTGAGTCTTTCTACCCTTTAAATACACACAAGCCTTACACCTTGCTGGAATATTAGGAAGTAAGTGAGCTGCAGGCAATAGATTATTTTGATTCCTCCTCTTCCCCTACCCCACTCCAAACTTGGTTTTAGCATTATGCTTTGTTCATTTTTGTTTTCCTTTGAAAAAAAATGAGTTCTTTGAGAAAGGGGACTATTTAATATTTGTCTTCATGTTCTTAGAACCTAACTCAGTTCAAGACTTAGAGGAAACATGCAATATATGCTTGTTTATTGAAACTTCCATGGTGTTATTTGAAGACATTGAAAAACTTCTTTTCCACATATAATTAGCCCAATTTTTCTCCATTGTTCTGCCTCAGGGTCTGAGTTAATAGATTCAGAGCATTTTAGAGATGAAACAGTCTTTAACAATATCTCACTCAACTAATTTATTTTACAAATAAGAAAATTGAGGTCCAAAAGGTGAAAGTGATTTGCCCCATGCCACAGGGAGGGAGAAGCAGAGTTGAGGTTCAAACCCTGCTCTTCTGATGCAAGATCTATGATTCTATGCCTCCTCATTATACCACTCATTGTTGATTCTTTAGGTTAAAGCACGGTTGCTAAGTCTGTCTTTCATGTCAGGTGTATAAGTTCATTTTCTTAGTTCAACTCCTTAAAAGCAAGGAAAATTATATTTTATTAACCTAATAGGTCATGCAAAACTGTTGGATATGATGATTCTAGGTATCCAATTGGAAGTACAGTGTTTATTTTTTGTAACACTGCTTAATGGCAAGCAAAGAAGTACTTAGCACCTTGTTTCAGCTACTTAAGTATTTAGCACCTTGTTTGAGTCCCTTGTGTTCTGAAGGTGGGAGGAATCTGCTGACACAACAGGAAGTGTGGGACAGGAAGGAGAACCACCACATGTAAGGAGGAACACAAACTGGGACTGAGCAGAACTGTGAAGGGAACACTTGTCTGTTTGTCTGTGTTGATTTCTGTTTTTGGTACTTTCTACAGAAGCCCTGGGACCTTACTGGAAGACATGAAAAAGGATTTCTTGTTGTCTGTTTACAGAAGTCCTGGAGGAGGGTTTCAGAAGTCTTGGGACTATGCTGATGATTTGTGTTGACTTCTCAGACATTGTTTGTGGGTCTGTGTTGATTTCACAGGCAGATAGTGAGTTGATGATGGCATTGGTAATGTGTGTGAATGTTGCTTTGGCTCTGTTAAACTCTGTCTTCCCAGAAACAGAAACTTCAAAGGACTTGAAAGGAACTGGACACTGTGAGCTTCAATATGGAACGGGAACTGGATGAGAAGCTGAGAGCTGCCTGCTTGTGGATCCTGGTGATGATTAGGTAGATACAGGAAAGAGCTGTACCCATGAAAGAGGAACCATGGAATCTGGGGGCCAGCCATGAGCCAAGATGAAAAGACCTCTCCTTGGGTATTTAGTGCTGACTGAAAAGATCACGATTTACTGTGGCCTAGGGGTGGGAAAACTTTTTACCCATTACCTTGTACCCCTTAAAGATTATTGAGTTAAAGATGATTGGAAACTAATCTCCAATCAAGAAGAAAGAAGACTTTTTGACTGAGAGATTAAGACAATGTGACCTAGGGGAGGTAAAACTTTGACCTTTGTACTTTGTGTCCCTTAAGGAGGATTGCTCATTGAAGACAATTGAGTCAAGGACTTACTGAATGATATCTTTTGTTTAAAACTATGTGGCCACTTTAGTGATGAGTTGTTATGTTATATCACTGTGAATGCTGTACTTTGGCTTCTGTGAATGTTTTGCCTTAGTTTATTGCTGAATAAATAGGGAGTTCACTATACTATATGATCAGAACTTTAAAGCTATTCACAGTAGCTGTCCTCTGGAGAGCTTTTCATGCTTGGCTATACAAAATGGAAAACCAGGTAAGGGAAAAGAAGCATGGGGAGGGATGGTTAAGGGAAAAAAGAGAGAAACTTGGCATATTCACAAATTTGCTTAGAGCCAAGCCAGCATTCTTTGTCAAATCCTTCTATACCATTCATTAAGTCCATATCCTGTGAGCGTAAATTGAATGAACTTAGAATTATTAACCTGGAAAAGAGAAGACTAGGTTGGGGTTAATCATGACTATACTAAAATTTTTAATGTGATTCTGTGTAGAAGAGGAATTAGGCTTGCTTTGTTTGGAGCCAGAAGGTAGGAGTTGCAAAGAGGTAAATTTAGATTTGATCATATAGAGAAAACTTTTCAAAATGTCAGTAAGGTGGTTCAGTGGATAGAGCACTAAATCTGGAGACAGAAAGACATAAGTTCAAATCCTACCTCAGACAATTAATTAGTATATGATGTGAGGCAAATTACTTAACCTGTCAATAACAGTTTCCTAATGTATAAAATAGGAATAATAATAGCATCAACTTACCAAGTTTATACTGAGGACTAAATGAGATAACATACATAAAATGCTTTTTGGACCTTAAAGCAACATATAAATACTAGCTATCATCATTGTCATTGTCATTGCTCTTGTCAAGGATTAGCCCTAATGAGAAGTGGAATTGATTGGTTTAGAAGACAATAATTTTCCCTGTTATATTGAGCAATGATTGGATAGTCACTCAGGAATTATTATTAAGAGGTCTTTATTCCCTTCTTTTTTGGATAAGACTCAGATGGATACTGATGTTCCTTCCCACTTAGAGATTCTATGATTTTAGAATCATAGAATATTAGAAGTCAAAAGGAACTTTAGAACTTGGGATAATAGAGCTGAAGGGAAACTTGGGATATAAAGCACAAAATATTATACTTGGGTAAGAGTTTTGAGATCTCCTAGTGTACTTATAGATGAGGATCAAGGGGTTAAAAAAGTAAAGTCTGCTACCAGAGGAGACACAGGGTTTCCTTCCCTTGTAGTTTTCGATTGAAGGCTAACTTGTCTTTTTTTTTTAAGTGCAGAAGAGATTGTTTTTCAGGCATAGGTTGTCTAGAAGACTTTTGAATTCCCTTACATCCTGAAAATAATATGATTCTACCCATACAAAAATTGAACATCATAGGACCTACATTTGGTCTTTTTAACTATGTCATGCTGCCTCTGGGCCCTGCCTTTATTGAGGAGAGGAGGAGCCCTCTTTCTCAATCTACTTTGTTGTACCAAAGGCCAAAGTCTTAGCCTCATAACTTACTATCTTTTTTTTTGTCTGCTTTCTCTCATCCTTCTGATTCATCTTGCCTTGGATATCAGCATAATTTTGAAAATACACAGTTTTGATACCATTCTATCCCATAAAGCCCCTTAGTGGCTTCCCCACTAATGCCAACTAAGTAAGGTCTACAATCTATAGATCGATGTTCAAGGCCATCCACCATCTAGTTCCAGTACATCTTTCCTAATATATTTTCTACTACTCCCCTTTATATGCTTTATGCTCCAGCCAAATCAAGCTACACATACATTTTATTCTAAAAGCATGGCCTATGCTTCCTTACATTCATGCCTTTGTTTACTCTGCCTTCTAGTCTTATGTCTTCCCTTCATCTTTGTTGGTTGAAATTGTTTATTATTCAGATGTTATTCAAATACCACACATATGGAGCAAAGCCAGTACATAACTCTCAGGGTCAACTGGATGTTTTTCTTTCATACCTAGATGTTAATCACCAGTATTTTTATTGCAAAAGGTAGAATTAAGATCATTGTAAAACAACAAAAACACAACAAAAATAATCATCTATTGCAGAGTCTAAATTATGTATCATTATTGATGTCACCTTATGCAAGTTTCATTAGATAAGGTGTTTTAAATTGAGAGTTAGCGAAGTTTTTCAAAGAAGGGGTAGAGACAAAAAGGTAGGAGTGTGTTGATAAGAGAGGAGTGCAAATAGATGAAGAAGAAATGAATGTAGGCATTTTACAAGCTGTGGGTAGGTGTGGAGGGAAGGGAAATTTTTATCCAAAATAATGTGTGATAACTTTCTTAATAATTCTAAATATGGGGCCAAATATTTCAAGTATGAGTAAGCAAGCAGGATGAACAAATAAAAATTTGGCAGGGAAATGCAGGATTACAAGGGGATATAAATGGAATAGCACTAACCTTGGAGTTAGAAGGACTTGGCCTTTCTCAATCGATAGCTGATAAAACTGTGTTCATATCACTTATTTTGGGGAGGGGGGACATAAGTTTGCTTAGCTATCAAATAGGGATAATTAAATCTTCCTTGCTAACTTCATGATATCATTTTCAGTACAGAATGAAATAGGGGGACTTGATAGCAATGGGACCTGTGGTTTTATTGGTATAAGATATTTCCTGGTGAGGAAACTCCTTCTACCAAAACACTTTCTCTGCAAATTATAGTCTTGGACAGATGTCAAGAGAACTTAGAGATAGGTTACTTAGCCAGTGTATGTCAGAGTTCAGACTTAATGTTAGATCTTCCTGCCTTTGCAGATGACTCTCTGTCCATTAGGCAATACTGCCTCTGCTGGAATAAAAGAAGGTATATAAATGATTTTGAAAAGATTTAAGTACCATAAAAGTTGAGTTTATTATTATTATTTTTGTTATATTATTTTCTCAGTGGCTTAATATTTTTTTCATATTAGAGAATGGAAATTTCTTGGGTACCCCAATAAAGATGGAATAAGTTAATTATGATCTTTAAAGAGATCTAATCTGTATATCTGAGGCCACAGGAAGAGGTACCTAAATATCCATTTTATATGTTTATGGAAAGCCTTAAATATGGGCACTCAAATCCATTCTATGCTGTAATAAATTCTCTTGTGAAAAATAGAATCATCAGTCTTAAAATGATTACCAGTATCACTTGTGCTTCCCTCTCATTTCACTCACACAGAGACTTCCTAAGACAAAACTTTGTGTAATCTTTGGATCTTCATCTCACCTTTTGCATCCATTTATCTATCAGAGCCTGCCCAATCTATCTACACAGTGCATTTTATATCTTTCCCCTCTTTCCTATTCATGTTGCTTCAGTCTTAATTTTGGCCCTCATATACCCCTCCCTTGACAATGACAAAACCCTTCTTTACTGGCTCCATCGTCTCCCCTTTTTAGTTCACATTTCAATGCTAGATCACTGCTGGACAAAACTTCTCTTTTTACCAATGTAGTCATTATTTATGCTCAAAATCCATTGATGACTCCCTATTCTACCACATTAAATTTTTAACCCTGTATCCAAGGCCAATCCCAAGCTTTAACTCAGATCCTTCCATATATTCTGTATTCCAACCCAAAAGAATAACTCTCTACCCAGTGGGCAAATCTCATTCTTTCCCTACCCTATGCCTCTGTAAATATTGCTCTGTATATATGAAAGAATCACCCTTCCCCACTGATCCCAATCTGTTACATTCTTATCCATCCTTTAAAGATGGACACTTCCTCCTCTAAAAATTCCACCCTTATTCCTCTCAGGTAGGGAATGAGGACAGACCTACCTTTTTGATTTTCATACACACTCTGAGATATCTGGGATCTATGGAAGGGAAAATTACTCTCCCTACCCCTTTCTCTTCTTGGAAGAGAAGACTTCCAGGCAAAGCATTTAACTTCCTTAAGGGTCCCTGTATATGTGTCTAGTGATGTTCTTTTACAATCTGGCTCTTTTTTTCTTTTGTAATATCTAATATTATTTTTTAAATATCTATATTCTTTTGTATATAGCTATGTGCATAGATATATACCATGTTTAATGACATTCATAAGCTATCACCATTGGAAAGAGGATGAGAAAGGAAGATGGATGAGAGGAAAGTGCAGGGAGGGAATCAACAAACATCTATACTTTTTGAGACCCCCAAAAGAAAGGTCTAGAAAGCTTATGTTCACAATGATAAATTCCTCCATGTGCTGTGCTATAATCATGAAGAAATGCCTTCTCTTTGATGCATTTTTGTCTCCTATTTTCTTTATTTCTGTTTTTGTTCTTCCTCAGGAGCACAAGGCCTGACTAATCTGGATCTCCACAAGTTCTTTTCGCAATTCACATAAAATCTTTTTAGATAAATCCCTAACTTCTCTGCAGGTTTTGATAAGAATGAAATATTGAATCTCTTTAGCATTTCCCTAAACTCTTTTTTTTTCTCATCTCTTTATGCATTCTTTGCTTTCAGGATTAGAGGGCTATAAAATGCAAGACAGTTCAGAGATACAATGGCTTTATGGGGAGCAAGAGTATACATAGTCCTCTGGAACCCAATGATTCTCCTGTCTTTTCCCACACTGTTCCTGTTTGTCCCCATTCTCAACAACTTCAAATGTTGCAGATTTTGTGGGAGGTTATGAATCTCTCAAATCCTTGGCAGTAACAACAAGTAGATGCTCTAGAGATGCTTTGAAATTATTCCTTCCTTGCTTCCTTCCTTCCTTCCTTCCTTGCTTCTTTCCTTCTTTCCTTCTTTCTTTCCTCCCTTGCTTTCTTTATGCCTTTGTTTTCTCTCTTGTTCCTTTTTTTTAACTTAAAAAAATGATCAATTCATAATTTCTTTCTTGTTCATGAGAAAATATGAAAGCCCCAAAGGTTAACTTTCAAGGTAGCAAATCCTATAATTCCATTTATCCTCCCCCCAAATGATACACACACATATACATACATACATGCATGCATATATACATACATACATATATACATACATACATAGTTATAGCTAGCTTTTACATAACACTTTCAGGTTTATAATGTACCATACATATGTTAGCTCACAACCATTTTGTATATGAGATGAGGCTAAGAGAATTGAAGCAACTTGTCCAAAGTTATGAAGCTAGTAAATGACAAGAGGGGGAATCTGATTGTCTACCTATCTTTGTCTAGTTCTCTCTTTGTGTCTTTCATTCTCATGTATCTATCAATCTGAAATTTTTAAAAAAGGTTCACTCTCATCACAGGGCCATAGATTTAGTACTAGAAAAGACATTAGAGGTTGTATCATTCAACCCCCTTATTTACAGGCATACATACATGCATATATATGTGCGTGCAGTTTATATAGGATATAAATATATAGGTGACAATGCAAATATACATATATGTGTGGGGTTTATATATGATATAAATACATAGGTGTGAGTGCAAATATATGTATATATATATATATATGCACAAATATATCCAGGTTTATGCATTTTATATACATATTTGCATATATCTGAAAGTTGTTGTTTTTCCTTTATTCTCAAAGAGTACCATGACATCAGGAAGGTTAGATGCCATACTTGCAAGTGAATTGGATTTAAATGAGAGAGTGCTATGCAAAGTCACCAGCCTCACTTTCTCTTCCAGAGCCATCTGGGTTAGGGGGCCAGATATAGATCAGGATGACTGGAGATGACCAGATGCAGTGGAAAATCTTGGCCTTTCATAAGCTAAGGTATTTTCCCAAATCTCAGTTTGATTGAGACAATATTTAGTCATTAAGGATAGATAAAAAAATGAGGCAAAATCTGGCCTTTTTGACCTAATTAAAAAAAATCAATTTGGGAAGAGAAGATCCTCTGAGTTTCTGGCCAAAATAAAAACAATTGCTATTTACACTCACTGATTGACCAATAATAGGCCCCCACCCAAGCCTCACTGAGTCATTGTTTGAACCCTGATGGTTCAGAGTGAAGAGAAATAGAAATTTTTTTCTCTTTTGTCCAGAAACCCTGAGTGTCTTCTCCCAAATTGACCTTTTCTTTTCTTTCTTTTATTTTTGACTAAGTAAAAGAAGCCATTCTTAGCTTCATTTCTTACCTTGTCTTAATCACTGAATCTGAGATTAAATTTATGGAAGAGAGTTCCAGCTTTTTTTTTCTTCAGTTTCCTTTTCTTGTGTTTCATACATAATAAAATTAGGAACTAAAATTAGAAGTCTCCTTATGTTCTCAAACACCATACAAGTAGGGAACAAGTTCTGACATATCAGCCTGGAGAGACAACATACCAACCTGGAAGGATTTCATGTATTATACAGATCTGGGGATAAATGTAAGTTTATCAACCTTGGATGAGCTTAGTTAAGTTTGGAAAGGCTCAGTACCGTAAGGCTGATCATTACCTAATCAATAGTCTTGTTGTTGTTGTTTTCTTACTTATTTTTTTAAATTCCATGTCAACACTTGAGATTCTCAATGAATGAAATCATGCATGTTATAATATGTGGATGTCATCAACCAATAGCACACATATTAAAGGGTAGATGAGATTAAAGAGTGACAATGATATGAGACATCACCAGGTCTTCTTTCCTGCTACTTAGAGTTACTGAACTCTTTCCTTGAGAGAGTTGCTCGATTCCTTCTCCATGACCTATGTAAATGAACCAATATTTCCCCCACCTCCTCACACAAATGAAAAATTAGTTGAAACCTTGGCACCCCTGGTTTGGCATATTAACAACTCCCTCTTTATATTTGAATATGAGTTGTATTTTCAGAGGAAAATGAGCTTGTGCCAGCACAAAACTGAAAAGACTTCAATTTACAGAGAAATAAACTGATTTACATGCAAGAAAGCAACTGAATTGTGGTTGGAGATAATTTGTTGCAAGGGGAAGTAGGAGGGGCTGTGGAGGAAGAAAATGGAGAGAGAGTTTTCTAACACTGAACTGGTAATATTCCAGTGAAATTAACATAGGCTTATAGAATTTTATATCTGGAATGGTGCTTAGAAACTCTTCATTCAGACATTTGATTGGAAGTGTATTCCTTCCATAGCAAAATTAATTTTCCCCATTACAGTGGTTAATACCTGCCTCATAAGCATGGTGCAAATGATCCATGGACGTGCTTCTCTCATATACAATAGAACCTTGCTTTACAAATTTAATTCATTCTGAGATTCTGTTCATCATGCCATTTGTTTGTATTGTGAAGGATATTTTCCCATAGGAAATAATGAAGTTGGGTGATGGGTAACGCATCCCCAAAAATACTCATATAAAAATTATTATCGGTAATTTTAAGTAAGTTTTTGTCCTTATTGCACCTGAAATACAATAGCAATGATTAGTACACAATATAAACTGAAAATGGAGCAAATTAACATACACTTTACCTTTGAGAAGAATTGTGGCTGGCTGGAGGGAAATGAGAGAAGAGGAGGAGGAAGAGAAGGAGGAGAAGAAAGGGTTATTGTTTGGAAGGAAAATCTCCTTCCATGAGAATATCAGGGATTTCAACATCAGGAGTGTTTTCTCTTATGCTACTTTCACTAAAAGTAAGACTGACACTACTGCCTTTACTTATTTATTTATTTTTTATTTTTTCATGTCACTTTCATCTTTTGACTCACTGATTTTATTTTTCTTTACATTTACTTCTGACTAGGAATTTATCTAAAGACACTGGTTTTTTATGTTTTCTCAGAATGTCACAGAAATGTGACATTGCATTATCGTTAAAAAATATTTGTGGCTCTCATTGCTACAGCCTTATTTGGGTGATGTTTTTCAACACAATTTTGCACTTTTCCCCAGATCTCATATATCTCCCTAATCCCACTTGACAGGAGGGATTCCTTCGACCCCTCCCCCTCCCTCTCTTCACATGAGATCTCCTCCACAACCTCTCACTCTTGCTCCTCATGCACGCCCATCAGTTCGTCCATCATCAGGTCAGCTATGTTCCTCCACCAACTCTTGTTGTAGATCGCAGTCACTACCATATGCTTTTATACAAAGTACTCCTATACATACACAAACACACATGAACACACTCGTAATGGTACTGTTAATAGCAAATGATGCTGCCTTCACGAAAGGTCAACACTGAATGAGACCAATTAGGCAGCATACCAACCTGAGGATCTTTTGTTTGACATATGAAAGCAAAAAAAAATACAAAAAACATTGCCCTGGTTGAGCATCATCCCTTCAGTAGCCATTTGAGTTCAAACATGATGTTAATTCTGTGAATTTTTGTTCGTACAGCAAGAAAACTTTTGCAAAAAAATTTCTCCTCTTCCAACAAAGCATATGTAAACCAGGTTACATGTAAACTGAAGTTCTATTGTGTCTTGGATCAGCAAGTTGATTGAAGTAATTTGTCTAAAAACTACCAGATCACCAATAGAAATATCTATGAGTTGTCTTTTTTCTTCTGAAGAAAGGTTAATGCCAACCCATTAAAAGTATCATTAGATTTGTAGAATCTCAGAGGTGAATGATAACTTTGAAACTATGTGATACAATGGAAAGAATATTTCATTTGAACCCCCAAACTTGATATAATTTCTAGCTCTCCTACTTATTACATTTAGGATCTTAACAAGTCTCTTAACTTCTCGAGATCTCAATATACAGATCTATAAAATAAAAATTCAGACTAGAAGACTACCTAGTATTCTGTCTAGCTCTAAACCTATAATGTAATCAAAATTAGTTTCATTTTCAACACTGGTTATTGACATTTGGCATGTTATAAATTAATGTAAAAAAAAGTCACACTACTCCCAACTGGCTGGAGGTGAGGACTGTGTAGCTTTAATGAGGTATCATTAATGGCTTAATAAGATCATATTTTAGAGTTATAAAGAATATTAAGGATTATCTAGTCCCATGTGTTTATTTGACAGGAAACTGAGATGCAGAGAAGTGAAATATTTTTTCTTAGGTCATACAATATGGGTGTATCCATGATTTAAACTCAGGTTTCTTGACCCATCCAATTCTCCTTTTATTCTTAGCTTCATTGCCATGATTTGAGAATTATAGGCTCTCAGTCTTGGGAGGGTCATCTACCCCAAAGCACATATCTTTTTAAATATATCCTTGATAAGTGCAATTTCAGGTTTTCCTTGAAGACCTCCAAAGTCAAATAACTGAATATAAATGAATCTTGGGAAGATCTAATTTAGAACATTGTCCTGATGTACAGTAAGCCAAAATCTAGCTCACTTTATTTTCTATTCATTTGTTCCAGCCCTCCCCTCTGAAAAAAAGTAAAAAAAAAATTAGCATCTAGTAACAACCACCTTCAAATATTTCAAACCAGGGCTAGCATATTCCATCAGATCTCATGAAACTCTTCTTTTGCCCCTGGGCTAAAAATCTCAGTTCCACCAACTGATCTTTATATACCATGTTTCAAAGCCTCCTTACCATCTCTGTCACTCTCTCCACGTGCTTCAGCTTTTTTATGACCTTTCTAAAATATATTTCCTGAAATTGGAAACAAAGCTCCAGGTGTGAATGGACCAAGGGTCAGGAGAGCAAGCCTGCATCAATCATTTTTTGTAGTTCTAAAACAGTCACTCTTTTATATTCTATTTATCCTGCACATAGCTTTTTAATATACATATTGCTTTTTTAATGAATCCTATCAAACACATCTGTGTATAAGCAGTCATCAATATTAGTTCCTCAAGAGGATGTAACCCCACTCTGAAGGCAAAATATGGTGGAGTGCTGAGCATTATTTAGGCCTCAAACTTGTGAAGAAATGACCTAAGATGAGATGACATGTGTGCTGGAAGCAGTGGGAGCCTCTCTCTGGAGTTTGTCCATGTCCCAAGTGTAGATTAGAACGATCAGGAGAACTGCGGGAAATCCAGTCACTCTGAGGTTTGGAATGTATTTGTAGGTTTGAGAAACGGAGGAAGAATGAGAAAAGAGTTGGGATTCTGTGTCTTTCTAAGACTTCTGGAGAATTCAACCAAGGGAGGACAAAAGATGGACTTGGAATGAAGAGCTAAAAGACCTGTGAGTCAGAGGGAAGTGGGAGAATTATAAAAACTACAAGATCAAGTTCAGGGCATTTGTATTTGTAGGACCAGGAATAATTTTTTTTGAAAAGTTAATTTGACTAGTGTATTAACAAGTCCAGAGAACAGAAATTGCACACGGGAAAAAAAATCTAATTCTCATGGGCCAAACATTGGAGTTTGTTGGAAAGAAGAAAAAACGAGGTCATGGAATGCATTGGACCTCTTGCTTTAAAATGATTAGAGACAGTATGAGTGTATCTTCCCCTTAAAGACCTTCAGAGTTAGGGAATCCTTTTTCTTTTCCACTAAACTTTCAGGACTAGTTTGAGAAAAGCCTACTTTCTGTCATTACTGTTTCATCATATCTCCTCTCTATACTAGATTTCCAACATTGATATTAGAAGAAAAGGACCTTTTTAAATTCTCCTTTGCCCTGTTCTATGAAAAGTATTATCGGGAAATATATCAGGAAGGTAACAGAAACAAATTAATGGTTGGAGGAAATTTGCAAATTAAAAAAAAAAAACTCTTTAAAAATGTTAAGCCTGGTCTTATGCACCAAGTATGGAGACTTGTGTTTTACATTTTTATTTTTATCAGTGACTTGTATAGTTGGCACACTTATAAAACTTGCACATGATATGAAGCTGAGAGGTATGGTTAGCACATTGGACAGCAGACTCAAGATCCAAATAAAAGGCTGACAGGCTAAGTGAGATGGACCAAGACTAATAAAGTCACATTTCCTAAGGATGTAATGAGCACTATCTCATGGAGCATGCTCAGAGTTACCATTCCTGGCTCTCCAAATGAAGATATTCATTACAATGATAAATGAAGACTCCTACACTTGGGATTAAAAAAAAAAGTTATAATACTGCATACGCATAGACTGAGGAAATCATGGCTAGACAGCTTGTGAAATGTGCCTGAGGGGATTGAATGAATTGTAATCTGGATATGTGAATGGTATCATGTAGCAGCCAAAAAGCTATTGAGATATTTGGCTACATTAAGAGGTACAGTGTCAGAATACAGGTAGATGTAGTCCTGTTATACTCTGTCCTGGTTAGATGGCATCTGGAGGATCTTGATGCTACTTTTAAGGAATGACATTGACAAATTGGACCACATCTTGAGGAAAGCCTGAAGACCAGGAAATTGAAAGAACTGGGGATATTTAGTATGGAGAAGCAAAGACTTAAGGAACACTTAGTATCAGTCTTCAATGACATGCTGAATCATCATAGTCAAGAAGGAATGTGTTTGCTCTTCCTGACCTTAAAAGGCAGAACCAGGTATAATAGTTAAAGAAAGTTATAGAGATTCCAGTTTGGGGATACATGTGTGAATAAAATGTAAGAAAAATCTTTGTGACAGAGTTGATCGAAAATTGAATGGCCAATTTTGGAAAGGGATGGGGGGATTTAAAGTGGATGGGTGGCTATGTTTGCAATATCAAAAAAGGTCTGTCAGTTCAATCATGTATTGAAATGAAAGACTTATAAGTTCCTCTCCAGGTGAGATATTGTGCATGTGTGAGTAGGGCTGTCTCTTTCCTAGCTTCCCTTTCTTTGTAACTTACTCTCTGTGCCATGTTATAGTCCTGATAAACTGGTACTTGATCTCTTGGTGATTGAATTTGTTGCAGAAGGCTATTTCCCAATCTTTGTGTTAGGGAAAAAGAAGCCCTGAGGAAGTATTTCATAACATCATAGGAGATCTTAATCTGCAAGTGACTTCAGAGACCATCCAATCTAACCCCTTTAGTTTATTGACTCTGGAGTCATCGATCCTCAGTTCAAATGCTGTCTCTGGTCCCTACTGCCTGTGTGACCTCAGGAAAGTCATTTGATTCCTCTGGGCCTTAGTTTTCTAAACTGTAAAATGAAAGCCTTGACTAGATGATTTCTCAGGTCTCTCCCACCTCTAAACCAATGATCTTGTGAACTACTTATGAACTACATGCATACATAAATACATATATATGTGTGTGTACATGTATATGTATATAGTGGTTTTCTGTGTTCACACAGATAGCTGAATAAGAATACATACACATCTGATATTTATTATTCTCATAGTTTGTCAATATTTGAAAAATACTAATAAATTTGCATTTAATAGTTCTTTAGCATTATAAAGGACTTTCATTATTTTTTTTATTTCATTTTATGAGGTAGGTATTAAAAGTATTATTATTATTCCCCTTTCAAAGAGAAGGAAACTTACAGAAAAAGCGTTTATCTTTTTTCTTTTTTCATTTTGTTTAGTATTTATTTTTCCCCAATTACATGTAAAAACAATTTTAACATTCATTTAAAAAATATTTTTCTTCCAAATACTCTCCCATCCTCCAACCCCACCCCCAGCCACCATTGAGAAGGCAAGCAACTTGATGTAGGTTACACATATGTAAGTATGCAAAACATAGTTCCACATTAGTTATGTGGTAAAAGAAAAAAACTAAATGAAACAATAAAACCTCAAGAAATATAAAATTTAAAAAAGTATGCTTAAATCTGAATTCAGACACATCAATTCTTTTGGGATGAATAGAATTTTTCATCATAAGTCCTTCAGAGTTGTCTTGGATCATTGAATTGCTGAGAAGAGCTAAGTCATTCACAAATGATCACTTAACGATATTGTGTGAGTACATTTCACCCTGCATCAGCTCATGTAATCTTTGTAGGTTTTTCTCAGAGCATCCTGCTCATAATTTCTTATAGCATAATACTATTCCATCACAATCACATAAAAGTGCTTATTGTTATCAGTGGAATGAGTATTCACACCAATAGCATTATGGATTGTTGAAGTAGGAGTATAGTCATTGCCAAGTTGAAGGAGAAAGCATGAAATCCTAGAAAGGGATAATAATAGCCCATATTTATAAACAAATTTACTTTAAAATGTTTTCTTTTTAACCTTCATGAGGGATCACAGCAAACCTAAAATTTATATGGCTTACAACCTTAAGATAAAGTTTATGATCCCTCCCTTCAGCATGATGCCTTCCTACTACTCCCAACATGGGACATCCGCCATTCTGAGTTGTAACCCTCTAACTTCTACCCATGTTCTTTGTGTCTTAACATCTTGTCAAAGCTAAAATGAGAGACAAATCTTAGGGCTCTTTCACACACGTTAGAGAAAAATAAAGATTTTGATGAGTCAGTATCTGAATTGTTCCAATTATCTACTCTCTTTCTAAAGAATTGCATATTTTCTCAAGTTTCCATTTCACAATGCCAGTGTCGACATAGGAACTATGCCCAGGAGAAGCACATTTTGCAAATACATCCATTAACTCTAGCCAGGAGAATTTTCCACATGCTTGTAAATTTCTGCTTATCATCTTGGTCATGCAGTCTAGAAGCTTATTGCCAGTCATAAAAGAATTCAGGCAGGAAATGCTGCCCCTTACTGTTAGAACATGTTGGCATGGTAAATGAAAATGATTGATTTTGATGCATTCTTTTGTTAAATGCTCATACATATAAAAATTGGTGTCAGTTACCTGGGTCTGGCATTTCTTTTCATTCATTATGCAGTGAAATTTCTACTCAAGTAATACTATAGAATATGCTTTGGAAAAGTTTCTATCAATGTGGTTTTGTATGCCTTAGGGACCAGACTGGGATCTTTACCTTTATTATACACCACAATGCCATAGTTTCCATATAGAAATATAGGTTTCAGATCTATTTTAAGCACGACTTTACCATCAAGACTAGCATCAGTTAGGGCTAATGTGCCAAATTAAGAACAATGTGCAGTTGACCCTGTGAGCTGGAAAATAACCTTCTTCAGTGATTTTAGTCTTCCTCTCAGCATGAATCTAAACATTGAAAAACAACTCATTTGAAGAAAAGCAAAATGTTTAATCATGTTCTAGGAAGAATATATCTCAATGACCAAGCTAAATTTTCTAGCTTCTCTCTGGGGGAAAAAAGAAGGTTAATTTGGTCATTCCTGAAAGACATTAGGAAGAATCACAGAATCTTAGAGAGGGAAGGAACTTCAGAGTCTATATTATCCCTGACTGTTGATATTCAGTTCCAGCTCAAAATCCTCTTATGATGGGAAACTCACTAACTAGGAAAAAGTAACCTTTTTAAATTGTGGACCATCTAATCATTATTATTATTATTTTAATATTTAATTTTTCCAATTACATTAAAATAGTTTTTAACATTTTTTAAAGTTTTGAGTTCCAAATTCTATCCTTCCCCTCTTCCCTCCCTGAGGCAGCATAATGTAAAAACAGAAATAGTGTAGATAGAAAGTTAACCTCCAATCCAGGAAGAAGTAAGTGAGTTCATGTCCCACTTCTGCCCTATATGTAGCCTATGTGACCTCGGGTAAAAGACTTAACCTCTCAGTGCTCTAAGCAAATTTAAGGCTACAAATTGCCTATAAGGTGCAGACCTACATTGATAAAGGGTTTGTTTACCTGAGAAGGCACTATATAAATAAAATCACAGGTTCAGTCCCTAGTGATAATTGTAAAATCATTTTATTAATCTGAAATCTCTTCCTGAAACTTTTACTCAATAGTCCTAATTCTGTCCTTTAAAATCAAACAGAAAATTTCTAATGCCTCTTAGAGCTTATATCCTTTAATATTGTAGAAGGATAATTGATTGAAAGTCAAAAGAAGTATTGTAGAAATCACTTATTTTCCAAAGATATCCAATTCTCTCATTTTCAAGAAGATGGAAACTGTAGAATAGAGAAATAAAGTGACTTGCCCAGGGTCACACAGCTAATAAGGGACAAAGTGAATCTATAAATTATGGTCTTCTGCCACCAAATTGAGGGTTTGTTTTGTTTCACTTTTCAAATCCAAATCATTCAAGAGAAATTTCCAGGCAACGTGTTTATTTACTCCCTTAGAGAACCAGGTCCATTTAGTACATATTTTTTTTAAGCAATCGGGGCTAAGTGACTTGCTCAAGATTACATGGCCAGTTATTTCTGGGTGTGGTGCTGAGTGTTTGATCCTGGATTTGATTCCCAGATCATCCTGACACTGGAGCTGGTGCTCTTATTCACTGAGCCACCTGGCCACCCCCTAAGCAATTGGGGTTAAGTAACTTGCTCAAGGTTACATGGCCAGGTGTTTAGTACATGTTTTTGAGTATGTGTTTTATTCTCAGCTGAGTGCTATGGAAATTATGTATCTACCAACATTCTAGAAAACGGAGGGACCAAGAAAAGACCTGTGAGCAGCCAATATCAATAGCATTAGGTCAATTCAGTGACTATTTAAATGTCAGTGCTCCTTAGTTTGGATTTTATTTCGAAGAGGATTCTTCAGAAATTCCCTGAACTTTTCTAGTCTTCTTTTCTAACTACACACACAAACATACACACACATCCTTGGTTATATAGTGTCTCATTCTACAACAGACTAGAAGCATGAAATTATAAGATGATTCCCCCACACACACCTTTTTTGGAAGAGATACAGATGGCTGATAGTTATAAATCACTGATAGGAACAGCTAGCAGTCCCACATTGAAAGAAGTGACAGAAACACCCCCAAAAAGAAAGAGGAATTCAGAAAGTCCAGGAGTGTGGATACTACTTTGGTATCCAGGTAAATAGTCTTACACCCCTTAATACTACTTCAGGGCATGATACTATATAGAATAAAAAAAACTATGTTCAGACTGAGTACTCAAGACAAAAGCGAAATTGTGCTTCATGTAATGATTTGAAAAGACATCTGAATAGGTTTTAGGAAGATTTCAATAAAAGGATGTTAAAACGAAAGAATCTTTGACAATTAAAGGGATAAGATTAAGGCAGATGGAACACATTTCTATAATATTTCATAACATAGTGATTCTAGTGTGATCCATTTATAGTATAATTTCCTCCCTCAAGGAAACTATTAAAGTGCTAATCTATTTGGCAAAGGTTATAAACGATGGGAGTTCAGAGAAGGTGGGGGGGGGGGTGGGGAATAAAATTAATTTTGGAAATCTTCATGGAAGAGATAAGACTTGAAAGGGGTTGTGAACATTGAGTAGAATCTACATCATTGGAGAGGTGGAGAAGTCATGTGACATCATGGAAAGAACACTTGCTTTAGAGTCAGAACCAATTAATCAACTACTTTTTATGAACACTTATTTCCAGACACTGTCATAGGTGTTGAGGAGATAGGTATGAAGAGTGAGATGATTCCTACACAAAGTGCACTTACATTCTAATGATGAAGAGAACAAATCTATCTATCTACCTATCTGTCTGTCCGTCCATCCATCTTATCTATCTATC
>NW_027185698.1:30715752-30737309 GCF_028583685.1 Petaurus breviceps papuanus | reverse complement strand
TGTAAGACACTGTGTATAGTGTTGATATTACAAAGACAAATAATAGCCACTGCCTCGAGGACCTTCCACTTTGCTGGGGATGGGGGATGTCCCAACTACACACAAAAAATTAAAAGATAGTAGAAAATAATTTCAAAAAGGAGACGGTTATTAAGGTAGGGGTGCAAAGTGAATGCCATCCTCACATGGAGGACCACTGTATTCCAAAGCACCAAAGGGAAAGTTGGAATTTCATTTAAAGAAAATAACTAATAGATCATTTTGACTGAAAAAAAAAAAGAGATCAGGGAAAGGTGAGAAATAGGAAATAAAAATTAAAATATATGTGCTTTTCAGTTCCAATTTGTAACCAGATAGCAGCAATTTAACTTTGCAATATGTTGGATTTACAAAGTATCGAATTCGAAACTAGTTGTACTTAATGAACAGAGGAACAGTCAAAACAATAGAAATGATTATCCTGATTTGTTTCCCTCTTGTAAGAAGACAGAAAAGCGATAAAATAGTGTTTATCAATATCAAAGAAAAAAAACTCTCAGAAATGTGTGGTTGAAAAAAGGATGTTCATCAGTATCATGAATGAATGTTGTTCTCAGCAATGGGAACATGGGAGATGGATTAACAAAGTTCTTCAGGTACATCTATTTTCATTTGACAATGAATTGACTGCATCAATTACCAGAATATGAGAAGGCCTCTATAATGATTTCCATAGTCATTCAAAAGTATTCATTTTAACTATCCACAAAAGAAAAAAAAAAGCATAAAGAATGCAAATAGTGCAGTTCATGGCAGTTAGGCAAGAGGGAGCCTCATAGAGGTTTACACCAATACCTCTGCCTTGTGTAGGTATTGTTGACATGCAATGGACTAGGACAGATATGAATCCAGCTGCTGAGAATAGATGTTTGAGAAATTCTACCACACTTTCAATAACTACACATTTTTGCCATCTATAAACACATATTTTTACTCTCAATGTTCTTACTTAGATGAATCAGTGTTATGAATGGGTAATGTAAAGAAAGAGAGAGAAAGAGAGAGAGAGAGAGAGAGAGAGAGAGAGAGAGAGAGAGACGTACATGGTGCAGTATATTATCAACCCAGATTTGTGCTTAAGATTTGGAATAAAATACAACAAAGTTATATATGACTTGTTATGGAACAGTCAAGTCATGTGAAATTTAGAGATAGCAGATAAATGCTTTGAACATTACATTTATATCTGTAATCAGAGTTGTTTGGGGACTCAGTCATTTACTTCCTTCTCTCTATTTTCTCTTCCCCTTTCTACTTCCCAAAGGAATTTAGGCAAAGCTGATTCTTACTATAATATACCTAGTTATAATAGGGACCTCACTGGCTAATTAAGAGGTAAAATGACCCAATCTAAGTCATTTTCTTTTGAAGGCTTCCTATTGAAGGCTAAAGAAGGTGAGAGTCTGCACTTTAGGATTATCTATCCTATCTCTCTCTCTCTCTCTCTCTCTCTCTCTATCTGTCTGTCTGTCTATCTATCTATCTATCTATCTATCTATCTATCTATCTATCTATCTATCTATCTATCTATCTATCATATGTGTGTATGTATTTATGTGTTATTAAGAAAATCACATATTTTTGCTAGAATTTACTCCACTGACCCATCTTTTTAGTTCTATATATCACAGTTACTGGTTTCTATCATTTAGCATGATGCAATAAAATACATAGACATAGGGTATAAGTATTCATGCTTCATCTCAGATTCATTGGTTGAATGATTTTTAGGAAGCAAATGATCAAGATAAAAAAGCAACTTAAATATAGAGCAAGAAAATCACATGGAAACACTTGTTAACCTGCAGCATTAAGAGAAATTCAGGAAGAACAAAGAATATTTCAAAGCTTTACTCATTTCTTAAAATGGTATTGACAACTGGCAATGTCATGCTAATTTTATTCCATTTAGTAGAACCTTCTGTGCTCTCTCAAAGCCAGACATCCAGTCTGTTTGTTATCTCTTCTCTATCTTATCTACACTGCTGCAGACTGCATATCCCTTCAAAACTTTTAGCTGTGAATAAAACCTATCTCCTACCTGAACAAATGTAGATGGATGCATTCTTTCTCAGGTCTAAAAGGGAATACTATCCTTCTTAACTACAGATCCCAGAATTTCCCACCAGTTAGGTTTTAGATTATATCCAGGCCATGGGGCAGTCATCCTAGAACTGTAAATATAGAAATCATTTTCAAATCATCTTAGTATCCTACTACATGTCCAAATGTTATTATAAAAATAAGATGAAAGCGCCCCCACCATAAAACTAATATGCATGATTCAACCAACAAACAACAACAGAATTGCTAAGTTAGATGACTCAAGTCCAACCATAACCACTCCACTATATACAAAACACATATGCTTATCCACAATTTCCTTGAAGAAATTTAGAATGGAGTGGCTCACTGCTCCTCCTTCTACATCCTCTCCTCCTTATACCCTCCGCACCAAGGCAGCCACTCTACTTTTGGCTAGCACTGATAGTTAAGAATTGTCTTTTCTTATGTCAAGCCCAAACCTAACCTCTTTGCAACTTATACCATTTCTCTAGCTTTGCTTTCCATGGTCCTATAGAATAACTTTAATCTTTCTTCCATGTTACAGAATTTCAAATACTTGAAGAAAGTTGTCATAATGTCCACTCTGCTCTGCTTTCATTCTTCTCTTCTTCAGGTTAACATTTCTTATCTTTTCACTGATATTATTAGGACCAGACCTTAAGGGATTTTGCCATCCTGGTTCCTCTTCTGGGCAATATCTTATTAGTGAAAGTAGGAGGTAAAGATGAGCAGTGGGGAAGAAAACTCTGGGCAAGAGAGAGAGCAAGTGCAAACCTGTAGATTCCGGAGAGATAGACTGTCCTGGGCAAAGAGTGGCATGGAGGCCACTGGCAGCTGAATCATTGAGTCAATGAAGATAAGTAAAATATAAGAAACTGGAAAAGGTAAGAAGGATCCACAATGAGCAGGTCTTTAAATAACTAACCAAAGACTCCATATAATATGCTAGTCTTAATAGGGACCCTATGGAGTTTATTGAGTTTGAGGTTGGAGTGGAAAACAAAGAATGTGATATGAATAAAGTTTTACTTTAAGGAGATCACTTTGGAAGCTGAGTGAAGGATAAATTATTTCAGAGAAGCCTGAGATAGAGAGACCAAATAGAAGACTATTGAAGGCTGTAGGAGGTGAGAGTCTGTCCTAAACCGGTGGGTGTATAAGTAGAAAGAAGAGGATCTATATGAGGGATGTTGGTTGTGACAGTAAAAACAGTAACATGAAGCCTTTTATTGTCATTATATTTGTAAGATACCATCTACACATACATATATATTGATATTTGCTCTCTTCACCACTGGCCATGAGTTCTTGACTGTTAAACCACAGTCCTTAAATCCCATACATTTCTCATACACCATCATTTAACCAGCCATTCTCTTTCCATTACAAATCTATTTCCTTTCTCTTCTGGCAAAAAATAAATAAAAACATTCTGTAGTGACACCCAATGTGAGCATTTCCTGTCTAGTAAATTTCATTTGAACATTTCAGCAAGTGTCTAGTCTATAACTCAATTCTCAACCTTTAGAACTGAAGAAGTAAAGCCACTGAATTTCATTTATTATAATGTTAGTTTAGAAAGAGATTCTTACCATTCTCAGCTAAATCGTCTTTCACTTTTTAAATGGTTTTTATTTTTCAACAATTACAATACAATATGTTCAATTGAAGCCATCCTGCTGCTCTGTCTTTTATAAACCCAAATGAAGAAAATAGTTATATAACACAGAAACATCAAAAAGTGAATAAAAAGCAAACACAGAGGAACAGCAGATATTGCTTCAGATTGTTCTCCATTTGCTGGGGGTGGAGAAGGCAATTTAGCATTTTATTATTTTATTTATTATTGCATTATTCCTTTGTTTACCTTGTAACAACCAAAAGCTTGATACCATCTGTTTCCCTGACACGATTTAATTAAATTTTTCATCTCTTTATTCTTAACTTGAGTATGGAGTTTCTTTCAAAGATCTACCTTATTTTCCTCTTCTAAGTTTATATTGCCTGCCTTTATTTTTTTGTAATTAAGTAACTGGCAACCTCTCTGCCTTAGTCTCTGAATGGAACATTTCCTAGTTTAGAGCCTTCCTAATAAACTTACATGTGCCTGAATCCACATTACTTCCTCATTGTCCCCTGATGATTCAATTATCTCCTCAGGGAGAATCTGTTTAATCCAAAGAATTTACCTTTTTCTCCACCAGGGGGGGAAGAAAAGATGGATCTCAAACTGTTTTTATTTCACTGCTGTACATTGGTCAATGAATAATTTATCTTCTGGGCAGTCTGTTGTCTTGGTTTCCTGATTCTTGATATCTAAACCTTCATGAAGAAATTTCCCCAATTTCCTTGTTATTTTCTCTCCAAATTTCTGAAACCTTATCTGATCCAAATAATTCTGTGAAGTCCACATATTGCTGGAGTGAGCTAGATTTTTCCAGAATTCACTTACTAATCTATTATTTTGTAATATTCCCACCATCATTTAAATGAAAATATAAATGATCAGTTGTAAATTTATTTTTTGCTTTTCCAGAATCTCAATTCTGATTCAATCCTATAGGGAATTAGAAATTTATCCCTAAGAATTTATGGCAAGCATAAAAATCTCAATTAGACTATATTTTATGTGGTCATTCTCTGTTAAACAGTGTGCAATGAGCTCATGTGCCTTGAGATGATTGGGTACAATCACTTCTCTAGAACACCAAGCTTTTCTAAACTTACTTATAGGGTTTTGTATTCTGAGATGAGGAATTAGAGAGAGAATGATGAAAGTACATAAACAGTCTGTAGAGGACTTAAAAGGGACCCCCTTCCATGCCTCCTCCCCCCCCCCCCCCAGCACATGTAGCAGCCTCAGTATCAGGGTATTGAAGTAATAGTAGTGGAGACCTCATTCCTATACACTGTAGCTAAGGCAGCCAACAGTATGTATACTGCATAGGAAAAACAATAACTGCCATGGGAACAGGAGGCTCTTTTAAAAGTCCTAAAAGAAATACTGGTCATGTGACTATAGACCAATAACTTAAACTATCTTTCAGTTTTTAACATTAAAATCCAGTTAATATTTATTCTACTTGCCTTTCAGAGCTTCTGTGTGAAAGCATGCCAGAAAAATATAAAGATCTAGAGAAAGGTGAATTAATGTACCCATTTGGTCAAGGAATACAATGTTTCCCTAAAAAGAGAGGGGAATATTATATATATAGTCAAAATTATGTTGGCTATTACATAAACAAAATATAAAATCAGGTTATTTTGACAATTACCTATCAAAATAAAGTCTTTTCAGGGATAACTGAATGGCACTGTGGATCTATTTCTTTGCCAGTACCATACTGTTTTGATGATTACTGCTTCATAATACAGTTTGAGATTTGGTATGGATAGGTCACCATCCTTCACATTTTTTTCCTAGTTTCCTTTGATATTCTTGGCCTTTTGTTTTTCCAAATGAATTTTCTTCTTATTTTTCTAGCTATATAAGATATTTTGGTAGTTTGATTGCTATGGAACTCAATAAGTAGATTAATTTAGGGTAGAAATTAATTTTTATTATATTGCTTAAAATACCTATGAGCAATTGATATTTTCCAGTTATTTAGATATTACTTTATTTGTGTGAGAAGTGTTTTGCAATTCTGTTCATATAATTCCTGGTTTTGTCTTGGCAGATAGACCTGCATGTATTTCATATTGTCTATAATTATTTTAAATTGAGTTTTGTATTCAATTTCTTGCTGCTGGACTTTGTTGGTAATATATAGGAAGGCTCAATGTTAAGTGTGTTTATTTCATACACTTCAACTTTGCTAAATTGTAAATTATTTCAGCTACTTATTTTAG
This sequence comes from Petaurus breviceps papuanus, assembly GCF_028583685.1. NCBI lineage: Eukaryota > Metazoa > Chordata > Mammalia > Diprotodontia > Petauridae > Petaurus > Petaurus breviceps. The sequence goes on along the minus strand of NW_027185698.1, from coordinate 30,731,351 downwards.
TTGATTTTCTAGGGTATCTGCCCCACTTAAAATTTTATTTTTTCCAATTACATGTAAAGATAATTTTCAATATTCATGTTTACAAGATTTTGAGCTCCATTTTTTCATCCCTCCCTCTCTTCCTCTCCTACCTCCCCAAGACAGCAAAAAATCAGATATAGACTATATATGTAAAATCATGTTAAAAAAATTTCCACATTAGTCATGTTGTGAAAGAAGAATCAAAACAAAAGGGCAAAGCCCTTTAGAAAATAGTATGCTTTGATCTACATTCAGATTCTATAGTTCTTTGTCTGGATGTAAATATCATTTTCCATCATGAGTTTTTTGGAATTGTCTTAGATGATTTTATTGCTGAGAAGAGTTAAGTCTACCAAAATAGGTCATCACATAATTTTGCTATTACTGTGTACAATATTCTCCTGGTTCTGCTCACTTCACTCATCATCAGTTCTTGTAAGTCTTTCCAGGTTTTTATTAAATCCATCTACTCCTCATTTCTTATAGCACAGTAGTATTCCATTACATTTATATCCCATAACTTGTTCAGCCATTCCCTGATTAATGGGTATCCCCCCAATTTCCAGTTCTTTTCCACTGAAAAAAGAGCTGCTACAAATATTTTTTGCATAAGTTGGTCCTTTTCCCTTTTGTATGATCTCTCTGGGATACAGTCCTAATAGTGGTATTGCTGGGTCAAAGGGTATGCACAGTTCTATAACTTTTGGGGCATAGTTCCAGATGGCTCTCCAGAATGGTTGAATCAGTTCACACTCCACCAACAGTGCATTAGTGTTCCAATTCTCCCACATCTTCTCCAACATTTATCTTCTTCCTGTTTTGTCATATTAACCAGGCTGATAGGTGTGAAATGATACCTAAGAGTCATTTTGATTTGCATTTGTCTAATCAATAGTGATTTAGAGCATTTTTTTCATATGACTATAGATAGATATAACTTTTTCTATTCATATCCTTTGACCATTTATCAATTCAGGAATGACTTTTATTCTTATAAATTTGACTCAGCCCTCTATATATTTTAGAAAACAAGTCTTTGTCAGAGGTATTGACTATAAAATTGTTTCCCAGCTTTCTATTTTCCTTCTAATCTTGGTTATATTGACTTTGTGCAAAAAAAACCTTTTTAATTTAATGTAATTTAAATTATCCATTTTGTGTTTCATGATGTTCTCTATCTCTTGTTTTGTCAGAAATTCTTCTCTTCTCCATAGGTCTGATAGATAAACTATTCCTTGCTCTCCTGACTTGCTTATAATATAATGCTTTATGTCTAAATAATGTACCCATTTTTTTGTTGTTGTTATTTTAGAGGCAATAGGGGTTAAGTGATTTGGCCATGCTCACACAAAGCTAATAAGTGGCTGAACTCGAATTTGAACTCAGGTCCCCCTGACTCCTGGGCCAGTACTTTATCCACTGCACCACCTAGCTGGCCCCTCATATATCCATATTGACCTAGTCTTGGTATATAGTATAAGGTGTTACTGTATAACTAGTTCCTCCTGTACTATTTTCCTGTTTTCCCAGCAGTTTTTGTCAAGTACTGAGTTCTTATCCCAGAATCTGGAGTCCTTGGTTTATAAAACAGTAGATTGCTGTAGTGATTTACTACTTTGTATTGTGTATCTAACTGTTCGACTGGTCCACCACTATTTCTTAGCTAGTACCAAATAGTTTTGATGGCTGCTGCAGTATAATGCAGTTTTATATCTGGTATGGCCAGGTCACCTTACCTTGCATTTCTTTTCATTAATTCTCTTGATATTTCTTAACTTCTGTTCTTCTAGATGAATTTTGTTATTATTTTTCTAGCTCTATAAAATAATTTTTTGTAGTTCCATTTGCATGGCACTGCATAAATTAATTTAAGTCCAACTTTTAAAAAATTATATTAGCTCAGCCTACCCATGTGCAACTGATTTTTTTTTCTTTTTTTTTCTTTTTTTTGTCTTTTGGAGGGCAATTGGGGTTAAGTAACTTGCCCAAGGTTACACAGCTAGTTTTTTTGTGTGGGTGTTAAGTGTCTGAGGCTGGAACTGAACTCGGGTCCTCCTGACTCCAGGGCCAGCGCTTTACTCATTGTGCCATCTAGCCACCCTGATTTTTTTTTCAATTACTTAGATTTTATTTATGTGGAAAATATTTTGTAATTGTGTCCATATAGTTCCTGGGTTTTTTTTTGGCTGGTTGACTCCCAAATATCTTATATTGTCTACAGCTTTTTTTTTTTTTAATGGAGCTTCTTTATCTTTCATTGTTTGGCTTTGTTAGTAATATATAGAAATGCTGATGATTTATGTGGGTTTATATTATATCCTGAAATGTTACTAAAGTTGTTAATTATTTCAAGTACCTTTTTAGTTGATTCTCTAGGATTAAGTATACTGTTGTACCATCTGCAAAGAATGATAGTTTTTCTCTCATATTAACCTATTCTAATTCTTTCATTTTTTTTCCTCCTCTTCTGGCTATAGTTAGCATTTCTAGTATAACATTAAATAATGATGACAATGGGCATCCTTGCTTTTGCCCAATCTTATTGGGAATGCCTCTTCCTTATCTCCATTAGAAATATTTTTGTTGAAAGTTTAGATAGATATTTCTTATTTCAAGTCAAGCTCCAATTATTCCTGTGTTCTCCAGTTTTTTTTATATGAAAGAATTTTGCATTTTGTCAAATCCCTTTTCTGTATCTATTGAGATAACCAGATGATTACTGTTGGTTTTGTTGTTGATGTGGTCAACCAGGCTGATAGTTTTCCCAGTTCTGAACTAGACCTTCACTCCTGGTATAAATTCCAGTTAGTCATTGTGTATGATCCTTGTTATATATTGCTGTAATCTCATTGCTAATATCATATTCAAATTTTTTGAATTGATATTCATAGGAAAATTGGTCTATAGTTTTCTTTCTCTGCTTTTTTGCTCTTTCTTGTTTAGATGGCACCATATTTTTGTCATAAAAGGAATTTAGTAGGACTCTTTCACAAAGATTCCAAAAAGATCATATAGTACTTGAATGAATTATTCTTTAAATGTTTGGTAGAATTCATCAGGCCCTAGGAATTTTTTTTTTCTTAAGGAGTTAATTAATGGCTTGCTCTCTTTCTAAGACAGAGCTATTCTGTAATATGAATCACTTTTACAAATATTGTGTTATTTGACCTCACAACAGTCCTAGAGAGTAGATTCTTAGTATTATAATATCTATTTTTTATTTGAGGAAACTGTGGCATAAAAAGGTCAAGTGATTGCTTAAAGTTACATTGCTAGCAATTATCTGAGGCTAGATTTGAACTCAGGTCTACCTGACTCCAGGTCTAGAGCCCTATGCACTGTATCATTTCACTGCCTTTAGGAGGTGTGTAGCATTCCAAATTATCAGTCCTCTGGAATTGTGATTTATCAAAATTCTTGAGTCTTTCAAAATTATTTTTTTAAGCAGACACACACAGACATACACACACATACTCATACCTATAAACATACACACATATATGCACATATATGTATTCATTTATAGGTTTGTGTGTATATACATACATGTGTATATGTGTGTTATATACATGTATTTATACATGCATATATACACACATATACATATAGCATATATATGTCTATCTATATCCATATATAGTTACAGATATAGATGATTTTTCGCCTGGTTATGCTCTCTTCACTCTTCTTTAGTTCAAAGTAAGAGTTGACTGCATCCATTCCCTCCACCCCTTCCTCATTAGAATATAATTTAACTTATCCCCCCATTATATGAGATGTTTACCCCGATATGCCCCATTTCCTTCCCATTTTATCCCCCCAACCTCTTTTTCTTTCTTCAATTAAGATAATCAAAACCTAACTAAATCATTCCCAGGTCCTTCATCTTGTTTGTATCTCTCTATGACCCCATCTGACATTTTCGTTACCTTAGGATGCTTGAATCATGCCCTCTTTACAATCAAAATGCAAATGCTTCATTCTTGAAAGAAAAAAAAAAACTTTTCAGATTTGATATTTGTATTTGCCTTTTTAAAATGTTCATCTTTACTCACATATTTGCATTCTAAAGTTTCTAGTTAACATTAGTCTTTTCATTAGAAATGCTTAGAAAGCCTCCCATTAGAAGTTTAGTTTTTCACTATATTCAGTTTTATTGGGTTTTCAGTATTTATTTTTATTTTGTGTATGGTGTGTGTATGTGGTGTGTGTGTGTGTGTGTGTGTGTGTATGTGTGTGTGAGTGTTTTGTTCTGGAATACCTTTTTTTGTATTCTCTGCTTCTTTATAATGGTACCTGCTAAATCTTGTCTTATCTTGACTATGGTTACTCACTATTTAAACTCTTCAAAACTGCTTGCAGTAGTTTTCTTTCACATTGAAATTTTGGATTTTGGCTCTGATAGTCCTGTGATTTTTAATTTTAGGTTTTCTTTCAAGAGGTAATGCAACGATTCATGCAATTTTAGCTTTTTCTTCTTGTTCACTGGACACTTTTCTTTTAAGATTTCTTAAAACATGATGTTTAAGTTCTTTTTATTTTTTTTCAAATTTTGGTCCTATTTTTCTGATAGTCCAATAATTCTTATATTGTCCCTTCTTGAATTTTTTTAAGGTCACTTGCTTTTGATTTGAGATAACTTACTTTTTGTTTTTTCTATCTTTTGATTTTGTTTATTTTTCTTTATTTTTTACATAATACTTAACTCACACTATTCTATTTTTCAAGTAGTATGTTATTTGGGTAAAATTTTGTGCCCCCTTGTACTGCATTGTTAATTATCTTTCAAAGTCTCTCCTTTAAAGCCCTTATTTCTTTTCTGATTTCTTTTCCTTTTCTTTTTGTTTCATTTATAATTTTAACTCCTTTTTGAAAAAGAGTTAACTCCAAAATCAATAATTAAATTAGGTATAGATATTTCACCAAGAAATTTATGGTCACTAGATGTTAGTATAGTCTAATCAAGATAAAATCAGATTAAAATTTCCTTTATTTCATTTTTTATGTTTATCCTATTACTACATTATGGAAATAGTGTAGATGTATGTGTGTGTTTGTGTGTGCATGTGTAGTTTATTTCAGAAAGCATTTGGAAAACCATCTTATGTTACAGACAAGATGGATGAATAACACAATGATAGTATGGCTAGTTTCTATTATGACATATCATTTTAATAGTATTAATGAATAAATTGAATTTAATCTGAGAGAGGAAAGGATTAGCATGACATAAGACTAGTTCTGTTCCACATTTTTACCAATCATCGAAGAGATATTGTGTATCAAACTTGTAATGGTTTTCTAAGGTGTTAAACAAAAGAGTTGGGAGTCAAAAACATCTCACCTAATTGAAATGATGGCCCAGAATAAAGAAGGCTAAAATTTAACAGTGAAAAACAGGAAGTTCTACATTTAGGTGACAAAAAAATAATTGAACAAAATCCAGATAATATGAGTGATTTCATTAGAATTGAAAGTGAGCCAAGAATTTGAGCTCATCTGAAGTTAACCATAAACCAACAGGATCAAACAAAGAAGTCAGAGACTATATTAAAAAAAAAAAAACACAGGTTCAAAATCCCAGTCAAAAGAGGAGATAGAACTACTTGGTTAGACAAAACCTAGAGTATGTTTTCCATTCATAGGTATAACATTTTTAAGAAGAATATTGACTAATTAGCATATGTATAGAAACATGTATAGAAACCCTGACAAATAGGAATGTACTGAAGAAATCACCATTGTTTAGCCAAAAGGAGAAAAGAAATGAGAACAGGGTGTGGAGAGGAGTTGCTCTATTTAAAATAGATCACAACCCTCAGGATTTCAGTGGAACATAGACATCTCTAAACAACCATGATTGAAACAGAATTCAACATCTTCCCCACAACATTACTCCTCTTTAATTGTCCCTATTACTTTTTTAGAGTACCACTATTCTTCCAGTCACCATGATTCACAATCTTAGCGTCATTTTTGTTTCCTTATTCTCCTTCATCAAACACACCTAAGGACATGTTGAGTCTTCTCCGTTCTCACTCCTGCTTGTTAAAATTTCTACTTTTATTCAATGCTCATTTCAACATTCCTCTTTCATAAAAACTTTCTAGATCTACTCTCCCCCATTCTATCTCCTTTCTCCAATTTACCTTGTATTTACTTTGTATATTTTTATTTTACATGTATTTTTATATGCATGTAAATTTCTTAAAGGCAAGAATAATTTCATTTAAGGTTTTGTATCCTGATACCTACCATAGAGACTGGGAGGTAACAGACGCTCAAAATATGAATATTGTTTGAAATGATGGCTTTATTTTATTTTATTTTTCTCAATTAACAAAAACCTATCTTCTCCCATCACTTCCCCCTCTCAACTAAATAAAAAAGAAAAAGAGAACCCTTGTAACAAATGTACATTGCCAAGCAAAATAATTGCCTACATTGGTGATGTCCAAAAGTATAGATGTTTACTTTTGCACCTTTAGTCTATTACTTCGCAGTTGAGAAGTGGGTACCTGCTTCATCATAAGTGCTCTGGAACTATGGTTGCTCATTGAATTGATTAGAGCTCTTAAGTCTTTCAAATTTACTTGTCTTTATACTGTAGTTGGTTATAAATAATTTGCTCTCCTGGTTTTGCTCCTTTAATTCTGTGTAAGTTTACACAAATCTGACCAAGTTTCTCTAAAATTGTCCCTTTCATCATTTCTTACAGTAAAATATCATTCCATTTTTTCATATGCTATATTTCAGTCATTCCTCAACAAGAGACATCCCTTCAGTTACCAGTTTTTTGATGCTAGAAATATTTTTGTAAAAATAGATTTGTTTTTTGTTTTGTTTTTTTTTTTTTGTTTTCTTTTTCTTTATCTCTGGTTTATAAGCTTAGTAGTGACATTAATGAATCAAAGGGTATTCAGGTTAGTAACTTACTGGGCTTATTCAACATTATTTTAAAGAATGACTGGAGCAATTCATAGCTCTACTAACAGTGTATTCAGGTGAGTATTTTCCCTCATCTCCCCATCCCCAACAACTGTGATATTTCATTTTTGCCATATTTGTCAATATCTTTTGTCATATTTCTATGTTTATCAATATGATAAGTATAGGGTAGAAGATCAGAGTTGATTTAACTTGTATTTCTTTAATTATTAGTGATATAAAGCATTTTTAAACATGATTATTAATAACGTAAATGTCCTCTTTATAAAAAATGCATTGACCTTTTATGGCCAAAAATGCATTGACCAAATGGGGAATGTCTTTAATTCTTATAAATTTTAATCTGTTCCATATGTATCATAGAAATGATACCCTTATTAGAAAAAAATAGCATATATATACATATATATATATCACATCACCAGTTACATGTTTTACTTCTAATTTTAGCTGCAGTTTTATTTCAAATTGATGTAATCAAAATTAATCATGTCAATTCCTGTGAGTCCTCAGTCACACAAATTCTCAAGAACTATTGTCCATTTATAGATTTTAAGGGTAAATCCCTTCTTGGTCCTCTAACAATAAATGCTTATTGATTGACTGGAAATTCAACAAGAATTGACATCTTAATAAAAGCTAATACAAACTTAGATTATCATAAGGGAAGCATAGTTTCCAAAAATAAGGGGTTGATAGGATAATTTATTTTGTCCCTAGTGAGACAACATCTAGAATTTTGTATTCACTTCTGTCAGCCATGTCTTAGGAAGGACAATGACAATCTGGATAGTAAGAAGATGATAATAGTCAGCAACCTAAAATTCTTCAAATTTATATTATATTAGGGTCAGTGGCAATAGGAGGATGTTACACTCCAAATTTGGAAAAATATCAAACATTTCAAGCATTTGAGCAGCTCTAAAAACAAAGAGGGATTAGACTTCTGTTTGTTTGGGGCCCATGGATCAGAACTAGAATTAATGGGTAGGAATCTTATGTGAAATTTAGCTTGATGAAAAGGGGAAAAATCTTAATAAACAGAGCTATCTAAAAATTGAATGGTCAGTGATCTATTTTAAGAGATAATTGAGGGGTGGCTAGGTGGCGCAGTGAATAGAGTGCCAGCCCCAGAGTCAGGAGGACCTGAGTTTGGATACCACCTTGAACACTTAGAACACACACACACACACACACACACACACACACACACACACCTTGGGCAAGTTACTTAACCCTAATTGTCCTCCAAAAAAGCAGAGAGAGAGAGACAGAGAGAGAGAGAGAGAGAGAGAGAGAGAGAGAGAGAGAGAGAGAGAATTGGGTTCTCCTTGATATAAGCATATAGACCACATCTGGTTGGACACATATGTGGAAGTGAAGATTCATGTTTAGGTATAAGTCGAACTGAACAGTCTTTGATGTTCTTCACAGTTCTGAAATTTTGTGATTCTCTTAGATATCTTATGATCTTTGAGAATTACTGTGAAGAAAAAGAAAAGAAAAAGTCATTCTCCATTCAAACTTGTGATGAGGTAATCCAAAGTCATTTCATATGGTTTTTGGATTGCAGAAAGTCATTTTCTTATCAAGGCAATATTTGAAGACCATAAAGCATGGAAGGACTGAGAGAACTTGAGTGTCCTTTCAGAATCCTTACCACCTCTATTCTACAACAGGACTACAAACAAGGCTTCATTTCTTTAGAAAATTATGAACATCAAGATGACAAAACAGGAAAATGATAAATGCTGGAGAGGATGTGGAAATATTGAAACCCTACAAATTGTTGGTGTAGTTGGGAACTGATCCAGCCATTCTGGAGAACAATCTGGAACTATGCCCAAAGGACTATAAAAAAATGCATACCCTTTGACCCAGCAATACCACTTCTAGGGTTATATCCCAAAGACATCAGAGAAGTGGGAGGAAGACCTGTATGTACAAAAATATTTATAGAAACTCTTTTTGTGGTGGCAAAGAATTGGAAATCAAGGGGATGCCCATCAATTGGGAATGACTGAACAAGTTCTGGTATATGAATGTAATGGACTACTGCTATAAGAAATGAGGAGCAGACGGACTTCACAATAACCTGGAGAGACTTATATAAACTGATGCTGAGTGAGAAGAGCAGAACCAGGAGAAATCTCTACACAATCAGAGACACAATGTATGTGTGATGACCAATGTCAGCAGACTGGGTCCCTCTCAGCAACGTAATAAAACAACTCCAAAAAACTCATGACTGAAAGAGATGAGATGCAGAGAAGGAGATGCAGAGTTTGAATGCAGAGTGAAACAAACTGCTTGCTCTCTTTCTTTTTCTTGTTTTGTTGTGTTTTCTCTTTTCCACAGTTCATTCAATCAGTTATAATTCTTCTGTACATCCTGACTAATTATTAATGTGAAGATATTTATAGATCCTATATTCAAGTACATGCTGCCATGATGTGGGGGGAGGACAGAGAGGGGGAGAAAAAAATGAAACTCAAAGGACTATGGAAATGAATGTTGTAAAACAAAAGTAAATAAATGAACCAAAAAAAAGAAATTAATTGAAAAAAATATTAGCATTTTCATTTATTTAAAGCACTATTAGAATATTTATTCTATGTAGATTCAGAGCCCATAACTAGGATCAGTGGGAGAAAGTTAGGGGATATTTGGTCCAGTATTAAAAAAAAAAAACAAACAAACCAAAAAAAAATTGCCTGAATTATTCCCCAATTGATAAATAGTCAAAGGATATGAAGAGGAAGTTTTCAGATGAAGAAATTAAAGCTATCTATAAATACATTAAAATACTCTAAATCACTGTCGATTAGAGAAATTCAAATTAAAACAGCTCTGAGATACCATCTCACACATATCAGATTGGCTAATATGACAAAAGAGAAAAATGATAAATGTTGGAGAAGATATAGGAAAATTGGTACACTAATGTTGTGAGTTGTGAACTGATCCAACTGATTCTGGAGAACAATTTGGAACTATGCCCAAAGAGGTATAAAACAATGCATACTCTTTCATCAAGCAAAACCACTACTAAGTCTGTATCCCAAAGAGATCATAAAAAAGAGAAAAGGTCCCCATATGTGCAAAAATATTTATAGCAGCTCGTTTTGTGATGGCAAAGAATTAGAAATTGAGGGGATGCCCATCAGTTGGGGAATAGCTGAACAATTCATGGTATGTGAATGTTATGTAATTCTGTTGTTGCACAAAAAAAAATGATGAGCAAGTGAATTTCAGAAAAAAAAACTGGAAAAACTTATATGAACTGATGCTAAATGAAGTGAGCAGAACTTACATACAAAGTAACAATGGCATTGTGTGATGACCAATTTTGATCGACTTAGTTCTCAGAAGTGCAATGATCTAAGACAATTCCAAAAGACTCATGATAGAAAATGCTATCCACATCCAGAGAAAGAACAATGGAGTTGAATGCAGATTGAAACATGCTATTTTCTCTTCTTGGTTGTTTTTTTTTCTTTCTTTTGTTTCGTTTTTCCTTTTGTTCTGATTTTTCTTTCACAACATGACTAATGTGAAAATATGTTTTATATGATTATACATGTATAGGCCATATCAAATTGCATGCCATCTTGAGGAGGGGAAAAGGAAGGAGGGAGAAAATTGAAAACCTGTTATCTTATAAAAGTGAATTTTTAAAGCTTTAAATAAATAAATTAATAATTTAAAAAGGGGGGGGAGACCAGCCTGCAATACAAATTAATAATAAGAACTGTCTAATAATGGAATATGTTTGCTGTCATTTGGTATGTTTAAGTAGCAGGTGTGTTCCCATATGTCAAGAATTCTAAAGTGGGGATTGCTTCCTTATTTAGGAGATCAGCCTAGATAATCTCCAAGGGCTCTTTTAGCTCCAAGATCCTATTTTCAGTTATTCTTATTTGCTGAAACCCAAACTATATTCACATATATACATATAATTCTATTTATCTACCTAATTACTTACCTATTTATCTGTGATTCTCTGTATTCCCATCTCTTTGTTTCTCTATCTCAAAGACCAAATAGTTAAACCTTTTTATTTATAGATGAGTAAACTGGGATTGAGCAATTTTAAGTGACTTTCAAAAAATCACATTGGTACTAAATGGTTTACTAGATGATTTTACTGAACAAAAGAATGAAATAACAAAATAAAACATTGCTTATTCAGTTACTGATAAAAGCAGACCAACAAATAAGATAGAAGCATAATTTGAACCTTTGAATTCCATGGCTAAATTTTAGGAAATTATCTGGTTTAGCTACTGAGAGATTAAGGGAATTAGGATTACACAGCTAGTATATGAAAGAGGTAAATTCTGAATTAAGATTTTCATGATATCAAGTGCATCTCTCACTGTTTCAGGCAATTCATAATACTGCTGGTTTCAAAACAGTTGCATATCTAAATTAGGTGGAGGCCCCCTCCACCCCAGCCACCCAAACTTTTACCCTGGGACTGAGAGAAGAGTTGGGTGTCTGAGCTGGGAAGGATCAAAGGAACCGCTGCTGACAAGGAATGCCAGACCCAACTGTGCTGTGGAGATGTGGTGGGGGTGAGAAGGGACCAGCACAGGCCCAGTGACTGTGGAAACATTGGGTTGGGATGCTACTGGCTGTGGGAATTTACTATAGGCTGGAGTTTGAGTTCAAGGGCAAAGGGAAGAACTGAAAATGATCTGAGGTCAGAGGCACTATCCCCCATCCCCCAGGACAAGAGGTGATGATAAAAACTAAACTATTACCAAAAAATGCACAAAGAAGAAAGAATCTAAACATAGAGATCTATTATGGGAATAGCTAGGACCTGGGTTCCTCTTCAGAGGAGGATACCAAAGCAAAGAAAATACCTTCTACCCTAAAGAATAATGTCAAATCATCACCTGCCCAAAACAAATTCATTGAAGAACTTAAAAAAGACTAAAAATCAAATGAGAGAGATTGAAGAAAAACTGAAAAAAAAAATAAGAATATTCCAAGAAAAACAAGAAGATTATGAAAAGAAAGTCAGGCAATTAGAAAAGGAGTTCCAGAATCTTAAGGAAGAAAATGACTCCTTGAAAATTAGATTTGGGATAAAAGTGGCAGTGAACTCAATAGATCATAGGACTTCTCTGGCAGTGTTCTGTAACTTGAGAGGAGGAACAAAGACAGATGGTGTGGGTTACCCAGGACTAAGGCCTGGCAAGACGTGAACACTAGGACAAGGGAACAATGGATTCAAGCATGTAATTGAAAATGTTCAACTATGGGGTCAAGACTGTGAAGGACTGTCAGTTTTGGAGAAGCAGCCAGGGCAGATGCAGTTCTGGGTTACCTGATTGCAATCCTGGCACTCCTGTCCACTGTGAAATTGTGGCATCTGCTCAGGCTGAACCCCAAGCTAAATGTACTCACCTCTACCCAGAGCAGAGCCCGGGGAGACATCTCTGGATTCATCATTGTGATTGTTATCATGTTCCATGATATTTGGCTGGAATCTTTATTCCTACAAAACCTTTTTGATGCAATAGAAACAATGGTCGGCCTGCAGCTGGGGATCTTCAACTATGAAAAGGTTTTGGATGCTAACCCTGTGTTGAGCTTTTTCTTGGTTGGTTCCTGCATCATCTTTAGGACATTTGTGGTGCTGAATCTATTCATTTCTGTCAACCTTGTCCCCTTTAGTGAAGAACAAAAATATCACCAGCCTTCAGAGGAGGAAGAGATTGTTGATTTGCTCTTGATGAAAATCCTCAGTTTCCTTGGCATCAAATGCAGAAAGAGTGAGACTGGCATGACTCCTGGCACCAGCCAAACTTGTACTGCCCAGGAAGACGGCAGGGTTTAAACTCACTGCTTACATCATGGGTGGTGGTGTAGGCTGTGTCCAGGTACCACAAGTCAAAGACTTGGGCCTGTACAGGAAAGGATTTTCTCAGTATGCTATGCTCATTATGAATTCTTTTTGTTCATTTATAATGGTAACATGACATAGTGTAAATAGCACTTTCTGACTGTGTGTGAGAAAGATCTATTTAGACTGTGAACTCCTTGAGAGCAGAAATGTCATTGTAGCCTCAGAATAACAGCCTCACACATCGTAGGTTCTTAATAAATACTTCTTGACTGAAAAAAAAAAAGAAAACTAGAATTGGGCATGGGGAAGTCAGTGAAGTTATAAGAGATGAAGAAATTTTTAAAAATCTGTAAAGAATTAAAAAATAGAAGAGAATGTGAAATATCTCACAAGAAAAACAACTGATCTGGAGAACAAACAGATCAGGAAGAGAAAACATAAGAATAATTGGACTACCTGAACGCTATGATCCAATAAAGAATCTTGATATAATAATACAAGAAATAATTAAAGAAAATTGTCCTGAAGCATTAGAACAAGAGGGGAAAGTAGAAATAGAAAAAAATCCACTGGTCACTACCTTAAAGAGGTCCTATAAGGAAAACTCACAGGAATATAACAGTCAAATTCTGAAACCTCCTGCTTGAGGAAAAATATGAGCAACAAGAATAAAACAATTAACAAATGGGCATAAATAATTAGAATCATGCAAGACTTAGCAATGGTGAGCATTAAAAGACCACAGGTCTTGGAACACTGTGTGTGTGTGTGTGTGTGTGTGTGTGTGTGTGTGTGTGTGTGTGTATAATTGGGGTTAAGTAACTTGCTCAAGGTTACAAGGCCAGTTATTTCTGGGTGTGGTGCTAAGTATCTGAGCCTGGATTCAATCCCCCAGGTCATCCCAACACTGGGGCCAGTGCTCTTACTCACTGTGCTACCTGGCTGCCCCTAAGAACACTATATTTTGAAGAGCAAAAGAATTGGACTCCCAACTGAAAATACCATACCCAGCAAAGCTAAGTATAATTTTGAATGGGAAAAAAATATATTTAATGAATTGTCTGACTTTCAGAACTTTGTTAAAAAAACACACACACACACACACAAAACAAGCAAACAAATAAACAACACCAAAAAAAACCCTGAACTCAATAGAATATTTGACATACAAGAGCCAAAAGAAAGAGAAGGTACATACCAAATGGCTAATTACAAGGGACTCAATAAGGACAGACTGTTAACCTTTTATGTGTATAAAATGTAAAATCTATGTCTAAGATTGTTATTGGTGATTAGGTGCCTTTTAAGAAAGATTGGGGTAGATCTGAGTATGATATGACTTCAAAATGTAGAAACATTCAGTAACAGATAAAAGAATAATTATCTTATACAAAAGAGGTGTGAGAGGAAGAACCAATATAGAAGAATTAGATGGCAGAGGGGGACTTAGTTCTGGAAACCTACTTTCATCAAGAATGGATTTAAGAGGGGAAAATACACATCATCTAGAAGGAGATAAAAACCTCTTCTAAATTTAGAAAGAAATAAAAGCTTAAGGAGATAGGAAAGAGGGATCTTTAGATGAGAGAGTGAGGGAAAAATTTGAAAGGGGGTATAGAAGGGTTTTTAGATCAATGGGATTGGGAGGATAAGGGAGAGATAGCTGGAGAAAGTGGAGATTAAGTAATTGGAGGGCAAGGTAGTAGTAAAGGAGGGGCAAGGGTAGAAGTAAAGTTAAATAATTAGGAAATATTGGGAAAAAAGAGATGTGTACAAATATAAAAAATATTAGGAGTAGAATTAGGGAAAGTATGTGTTTATAAATATATATATATATGTACATATATACATATATGTATGTGTGTATTTATGTATGTATATATCAATAGCTATATATAAATATTTCCAACCTTATTTGTACTCTTGGGGTGGGGGGAAGGGGAGAGGAAAAGGGAAAAAATGTAAAAGTCTATGACAAAGAAGAAAAGAAAACCTACAAGGAAACAAAGAAAAGATGGATAGCTTTCAACATAGCATGCAATATTTAATATATAGGCTTTCTTGAAATGAAAAGTTATTGCTATATATTCTGAATCCTTTCCTATGATCTTCTCTGCACATGCCATGTTTTTTTTCCTTTTTTCTTTTATATTTAAATTTATAATGTATTTTTCTTTTCTTATATATTTAAGTATTTCTCAAAAAAATAAAAATAAGACTACTCAATCTATAATTCTAATACTATTTTTGTAGTTTGCCAAGTTATTGAACTAGAATTTCTTGATAGATTTCCACCCTGGTGTTTCTTATAAATGAATGAGTCTGATTTTCTGGATGCTCTCTGATTGAGTCAAAAGCTATACAGGAAACTTAGACTTTTAGAAGGGGTTAGACTTTTCCAGGAGCAGGTTATCATTGAAAGCTCTTTGGCAGAGGCAATTTGACTCATTGTTTTAAGGAATCCTTACCAAGATGTTGGACTAGACTAATGAATAAATAAAGTAATGAGTGGGTCTTTCAGTCTCACTATTCTTTTATGGATAGATTGTGAAGAGGTCTTTCCAAAAGTGTGTAATGGTAATGGAATTTAAAGATCCCTTTGTATTGGCTTGGTTTTCAGGTTGTGTTAAGACCCAGAGCTTATGAATCCCAAAAGTGGGATGGCCTTGTTCACGTGACAAGAGGGGGCTGAACAAGGAGGATCTGGTGCCATATATAGGGAGAGGCCCAAGCTGGGAGACACCAGAAAAACTTTAGGGAGAAGCATTGT
>NW_027185698.1:30711702-30715652 GCF_028583685.1 Petaurus breviceps papuanus | reverse complement strand
GAGAGAGAGAGAGAGAGAGAGAGAGAGAGAACTGCCAGCTGGAGCTGCCCAGGACTTCTGAGAACTGCCACCCAGGGCTGCCAAGTACTGAGGAGACATGACTGTGGTGCCGGTATTTTGTCTGTCTGTTTTGATGTTACTTTGTCAGATTTATTTGTTGATAGAGGTCTCAGATCTTGTTGGGCCTAGGTTGATTTCACAGACAGAATGTGAATTGAAAAGGATGCCGGAAATTTAAATGAATGTTGTGGTGTCTTTGTTAAGTTTTGTCTTCCCAGGAACAGAAACTTCTGAGAACTTGCCACAAGTCAAGATGAAGAAAAGATCTCTCCTTGAGTACTGAATGTTGTGATGATGTTGTAACCCAGTTGTGACTTAGGGGTGGATGACCTGTGTGCTTTCCACTATCCCTTGAGAGGGTGCTTGGTGGTGATGGATGGTATTGTAATTCAGTTGTGATGCAGGGGTGGAAAACTTTTAACATTTATACTTTGTGACTGACAAAATGAATGTATTTGGTTTATGATTGGAAACTAATCTCCAGTTGAGAAGAGAGAAGACTTAGTAATTGACAAAATGAATGTCGTACCCAGGGGTGGAGTACTTTAACCTTTGTACTTTATGATTGAATTGTGGACTTACTAAATGATTGAGTAACACATGGTGAATGCTGTATTTTGACTTTCTGTGATTGTTTTGCCTTAATCTGTCACTGAATAAATGGAGTTTGCTATTCTCATAATCCAAACCTTGGAAGCTGCTCTTGCTTGGCATTATATATGGCAAGCTTAGGTGCTCAACCATTGAATGCAGCTCTCTGTTATTTTTGGTGCCTCGTGTTTGCTTCTGTTGCTATGACAAATTTATCTGGATATGACACACACATCTAATTTCAATGAGAGCTTTATCAAACTCCCTGACTGAGAGGAGATGCCACATTCAAAAACATGGCTATCACCTTGACTATAATGCTTTTAGAACACAGTAGAGAAAACCGAGAACTATGCAACCAAATATCAAGAACGTCAGTGACCATCAGACCACTGAATGGCCAGTATAACTCTACAGCCATCATCCAAGAGAGCAAACCTTGCAGAGAATCAATCTGTCAACTTCCTCTTTCTTTCTGGAACCACCTCACTATGACCACGTGTCCATAAAGATGTACTCAGGGCCTGAAAGCCTCACTAGAACTTTACTGAATAGTCATACCAATGAGCCAATGTGATGTTGTCAAATTTAGTCCTCATCTCCTGAGAAACTGAAGTTATTGGAGAAATTGGAAAAGAAATTTCTTGATGCCAAATTCCTTGGTGCTGCCAAACAGTTCAACATCGAAAATTGACAATTTTATCAATGGAAATGACACTGAAAGGGTATGTTGCCATTCATTTTTCTCCTGTACCCTTTGGATTACTAAGTCTTTTCATCTGCTGTGCATCTGAAGCCTACTATCTATTGTCTCTCGCTATTTGAATGTGAGATTTTTGAAAGCAAGGATTGTATAGCTCTTCCATTTGTATCCCTATGAGGAACAAAGTACTTTGTACATAATAAGAGTTTAATGAGCACTTTCTCATTGATTCATTTATTAATTTATTCAGTGCTTGGCTTGGATCTAATGCCTTGTTGTTTTCTACCCACAAACACTAAGCTTCTGGATAGCAGGGGCCATTTTACTTATGACATTGGATGTCCAATGCCTATCACAGTGCTTGGCACACAGAAGGAGGTTATTACATCTTTGTTGATTGATTGTTGCTTGATTGACTGTAATTTTAATAGATATAATAATGTGATGGATTCTGCATGTTCCCTATTTTTTTAACCAACACTTTGTCTTAACCTCTTGTTTCTTTAAGATGTCTGCCTCTTCTGGATCAGCTTTGCATCATTATTAGTCAGGCTCCCTGATGCTCAAGCACTCTCTAGTTTGGTGTGTTATGACACTACATCACAAGATTTTCCTGGATTGTCCTAATTCAAGTTAATGACCAAGTCTTGCAGATCCATGTCCTTTAATGAGATAATGATTCCACTGCTTGCCACCTGCTCTTTCTGGATTGTCCATGAGGAGTCTAATTAAGTTCACTTCAGTTCCACTTAGCAATGTAGCAGCCTTGTGCTATGACAAGGTGGAAAGAATGTGTGGCCCTTGAGGAATCATTCTCTTTTCAATCACCACATAAACCTAGATAGAGAAGAAAATGTGAGAGAGAAGTAAGGACTCATTGCAACAACCTCTTGGGCAAAGCACAGCAGAATTAAATCTATTATCTTGGGATAACCATAGTCTCTGTGGGTCTATAATTCTTTTCTGTGAAGAGAATTATGAAAATGGTACAATCTGGTGAGGGCATCTGCCAGTGCATATGTTTCATAATCATTCTATTTTGAGGAGCTGTTGAAATAGAAATATCATATAATGAATAAGAAGCTTTAAAAGAACAACCACAGCCTGGAACTCCTTTCTCAGTTGATGAAGAAAGGGCCTATAAGGTATTTTTGGATTTTTTTTAAGTGTTAATTTTTACTGTATTCCATTATTATACAATGATGTTATTTTTGTTACATAACTCTCAGTTGCATACTCTCTTTATGGAAGATTAGGTTCCAGAATTTCTACAGCAGTTGGCTAGCTCTAGTCTTTGGTTCTTTCTCACCAAGATGTGGTGTGAACTCTTGCCCAATATAGTATGAACTGTTGTACAATATTGCATTGGAGAATTGGCTGCTCCTGTTCCAACAAGAAGTAGCCTGCAGTTTGCTCATGATCATAGTGTTTATCATAGTTATTGTTCCTAGGCAGGCTGGTATAATGGATGAAAGCTAGACTTAGAGTCAAAAAGAATAGGTTTCAAGTGCTGCCTCTAATATCTATTAGCTACATGACTATGGGCAAGTGAAGTCATGTAGACTCTCAGTGCCCAAGGTAACTCTAAGAAAAGAAGTCATAGGTGACTATCTCATCCATATAAGTAGATAGAGTTTCCACAACGGGAAATCCCTGTGGGGTCAAAATTATTGGCCTAGACCATTCACTCCCCTATAAACATTTTATCTTTAATAGCAAACAAAAATAAATTCAATACTTCAAGGGTTCCTTCTATCTTCAATGTGGATGTCCCTGCTACCAACACTGATTATGATGCAACTTCACTATAGTAAGAAAGTTTATTTAGTGATAATTTAATGGTCATATTTCTTGTGATGAGCTTTTCAAGATGACAAGCATATGATAGTTCACTTTTGGGTCCTTGCTCAAAGCTTTTCCATCTTGGAAGTATTTCCTAGTACTTAGAATCCTGGATTCACAGAATCTCTGAGTTCCAAGGGATGACTTATGGCCTTTAGCCCAACACACTTCCTAACAGGAATTTGCCCTGTGACATTACTGAAAAGGCAGCGTCATAGCCTGGGGAAAACACATATACTACAACCCTATGGGCATCTAAGCAAATAAGCACTCACCAACCCCAAATCCTCTCCACATACTTCAGTGTAGCCCTGGGCAAATAAGCATCTTCCAGTCACCAGACTGCCACCTACTTCATTGTAACCATACAGAAATACAGAAACATCCCCTACCCCCAACCCCTGGCCTTAGCACATGCCAAACACCAGCACAAGGACCCTGGCTGAGCTACAGGTAAGCTGCCATACCCCTATGGCCTCTAGTACTGCCAGCCACCCACCACCCTTAACCTGATACTTCTGAAATTTGGCTGTGGTGTTCCTTGGAGTTTTTATTTAAGATGCTTTTCCTGTGGTGAACAGTAGATTTTTTTCAATGAAAAATTTATTCTCTGATTCTAGAATATCAGGGAAGTTTTCCTAATTCCTTTTTCACTTTACTATTATTTATTAATTAATTAATTTTTAGTTTTCAACATTCATTTCCACAAGATTTTGAGTTACAAATTTTCTCCCCATCTCTCCCTTCCCCCCCC
>NW_027185698.1:30698653-30701702 GCF_028583685.1 Petaurus breviceps papuanus | reverse complement strand
CATACATACATACATATATATATATATATATATGTATGTATGTATGTATATAATTTTTTTTACATGCAACTGGGAAATAAGATCTACAGGCACTGGAACATAGAGATCCATCTTGCCCTAATGGAAAGTCAGAGGGGGTTTGGGGGAGTATATACTTGAGAGCAGATTATTTGAAGGGGTATACAGTGGGATCGATGTTTTGGGGTGGGTGTAGGGGAAAGATGGGGAGAAAATTTGTAACTCAAAATCTTGTGGAAATGAATGATGTACACTAAAAATAAACATAAAGTTTGATTTTATATATATATATATATATATATTAAGCCTAATTCACTTCATTTATTTTCAACATATGGAAACTAATATCAAATGACATGAAAAGATTTTTTCATGGTCCTACAGTTAATAGCAGAGTCAGAAATAGAAGTCAGTATTTTAGACATCAAATATGACTTCCTAGACATTTTCCATAGCATCTACTTTGAGCTGCCTAATTTTAAGATGTGATCACAGTTTATAAGGTCCTGGGATGTGACAGATCCCTCAATTTGGAAAACATACAAGTCTTTTCATTGATCTTCAGATTTAATGGCAATCATCAGACATGTATGTGCCATATTGTCCAAGGTTCTGATTTAAAACTTTGCAGATAAACCTCTATACTCACAAGGAGCCTCCTTCAACACTTCAAGGATTGGTGGTTTCCTCATTGTGGGTATTGATTCTGCCATAATTGGTCACTATTCCTCTATCAAGTCTTTTTTACATCATCTGAGTCAATGGTAATTTTTCCTTCCTCTAAACTCACTATTCTCATTGTCCATATTGTATTATTTATTTGGAAATTAGTATTTTCACTTACTGTGTCTTCACAGTTGGTATCCATTTCCATGTGAATGTTCTATTCTTATTTAACTTTTCACATGAATTTCCCTCAGAGTATTTATTCATTCATTAAAAGAACTTAATAAAGATCTAATATATCTAGTACATTGAGGAAAATATGAATATAGATACAATATGTTCTCTTTCATGAAACAGATTCTAGTGAGGGGATAATTCATAAATTCTACTCAATAAACTTTTATTAAGCATACAATTTTTGCATGGCACCGAATGAAATCATAGGTTCAGTCCCTTTTCCTATTTCCTATAACAGAGATATTCAAAAGGTTACCATAGGCCACATGGGACATTCAACAGGTCTGCTGAATGACATTAAAATGTAATTTGGAAATATTTAACAAAACTAATGAAAATATAATAAAACATAGGTAGCATTATATTTGAAAATCAAGTCAATATGCAATTCACAGGGATCATTATGAATAGATCAGTGGCCCCTGTTTCTATTTTATTTTGACACCAGTGCCCTATAGCACTTTATAGTTTATTATTATTATTCTCAACTCTGACAGTAAAGTAAGATTTCCTTAAATTTACAGATTAAAAAAAAATGAAGGGTGTTAAAATGCTTAGAGAAGTTAAGTGACTTGACCAAGGTAATATAGCTCGTAAATGAATGATGTAGGTAGGGCTTAAAAAGGTCCTGTGACTCTGTGTTCAGTGACCTTTCCAGCACAATATATTCTAGTCATTAGCTGGGGAGCTGCTA
The DNA here is from genome assembly GCF_028583685.1 of Petaurus breviceps papuanus. Classification (NCBI taxonomy): domain Eukaryota; kingdom Metazoa; phylum Chordata; class Mammalia; order Diprotodontia; family Petauridae; genus Petaurus; species Petaurus breviceps. Next base: position 30,700,087 of record NW_027185698.1, on the reverse strand, counting down.
ATGTAGATAAAATAAAAGCATAGATATATAATTAACTGTTTGTGAGATGAAACCTTAAAATCTAGATAACATAATGGAATTTTCCAATAATCCTTTTCAGTGAAAATATATGAGTGAGTGGTAAATATCCATTAAAAATAAACACTCCTCGTAACTTTATCTATTTCACTTTGGGTCAGATATTCCTTTCACTATGATTTTTAGTGCCAGCAATTCAATTAAAGGGGAAAAAAAAGCATCAGGCATTGCAATAAAATTTAGTATTTGAAATAGCTTAATAAAATGAACATAATCTCAAAAGTGTTTTTCCTCTCCAATGTGCAAGTTTTAATTACTTTATTTTATATTAAAAGAACTTGTTAAAAATGTCTAATTGCCACTTCCAAACGAGTGATGTGTTTGGCTTTCTGGGTCTCCTCTGTCTTTAAAACATTTTCAGCCTGTATTTAAAGGGCTGACAGGAAAGAACCAAAACCAGTTAACAGCAGCAATTAGTCCTCAATGCAGATGTATCTGAAATAAAAAATAGTGGAAGCCTTGTGGGGGAGGGGAGAAATTCTATTGCTAACAAAATGGTTTTAAAATATCAAGCCTTTTTCTGTGTGTCTATACACATAGGTATATGCACATTTGTCCATATATGCATAAATAGACATGAATATATATACATATATGAAATATTGATAATTAGCTATTTCTAGAGCTTGATGTAGATATAGTTTTTATATTGATACAGGTTTAAATAAAATGATATATATCTCCCTAACTCTGTTTTAAACTCCTTTAAGGTAGGGGCTGTTTTATTTTGTTTTTGTATGCCCAGTGACTCACAAAGGTCCTGATAAATTATGGTGGATTGCTGAAATGTCTAAAAGTAGTACAAAGGGTTAGTAGAACAAATGAGAGGAAGGTAATTTATATTTGGGGATCAGATAAGACTGAAGGGACCATCCTTACATTCACTTCTTAAAGAGGCCTATTCACTGAATGGGTTATTTCCTCACTCTAAGCGAGTACCTAGAAAGGCCTTAGCCTAAAAGGGTCAGGGTGTCCCATTGCATCCTGAGTCATCTCCAGTAATCCTGATGAATAAATCTGGTCACTGGACCCAGATTACTCTAGAGGAGAAAGTAAGGCTTGTCACCTTGCACAGCTCTCCCTCACTCAAATCAAAGTCAACTGCAAGTCATGTGATCTTTTTCCTGATGCCATGGTTCTCTTTGAAAATGAAGGACAAACACAACCTGCAAGTAGACTGAGCTACCTGAATAGGGACCCAGGTAGTTGAGTAATTCAGCCTGTCCTTTCCCTCTCCTTCTCTTCTCTAAGGGAGGGTAAAATTTGATGGCCAGAAGCTACCTACTTAATTTGGGGTTTACTAGTTAGATTCCTTCCTTCCTTCCTTCCTTCCTTCCTTCCTTCCTTCCTTCCTTC
>NW_027185698.1:30617535-30698643 GCF_028583685.1 Petaurus breviceps papuanus | reverse complement strand
CCTTCCTTCCTTCCTTCCTTCCTTCCTTCCTTCCTTCCTTCCTTCCTCATTAGAATTAGGCATTGAAGTCTGGATAAACTTCTCAAAATTTAATCCCAACCTAAAATGGACTTCTTGCAAATAAAGGAATATTTGATCCTCTGTTTAATATCTTACTGCTTACCCTCTTGCCTAGAATGTATTTTGTAACCTAACCCTCATGCCTAGAATGCATTTCTGGTCTTTTGGAATCCTTAGTACTCATCAGACTTCTGCCCTGATAACATTGAACTCATGAAGATTTTATCAGTTTTCCCTTGGTGCTACTATTTCTCCTATGGGAAGATAGGAGCTGGATTGAAAGTCATAGGATCATAGACTTAAAGGATTAAGGGAATTTAGAGATCATCTGGTGCAATCCCATCAAGAGATGAGGTGATTACTTCAAGGTCAGAGAGGCAATGAATGACTAGTAGAATAAAGATTCTAACCTAGGTCTTTAGAATTCAAATGCAGCCAAGTGTCCCACCTGCCTGCAAAGTACAGCTTCCAAACTCACTAACAGATATGTAAATTCTGGCTAGTCAGATTCTGACCCTGAACTTCAGACCCTGATCTATGCAATGGAGATAATATGCATACTCCTTAACTCATAGGATTGCTACAAGGAAAATTCTTTTGTGATATAAATGTTTAAAGTGACTAAAAAAGTGAATTTTATTATTATTATTATGAAAAGTTGCACATAAACTTTAATTGTAGAATAAATTCTCTTTGCAAGAAAAGCTGTCAGAAGCCCCATAAAAATAATTTCCTGTCTTTAAAATATATTTTCCCTGGTGTCTAGAGTGACGTGAAACAGTTACATATGATAAAGGCCAAAGAAAACTACATAGGGTCAGGCTCTATGTAGTATTGTGGAGTATGAATTTCTTCTACCTTGACTCCTCTGGACTTTTTATTCATTTTGTTTTTGAATAAAGAGACAGGAAAATAAAATAGATCATTAAAGAAAAGTGAGGCATAACCGGACTATTCTTCTATGTTTAACAAAATATTTTCTAGCTCTTTTTTGGTGCAAACATAGTAATTATTAAGGAAAACATAGGAATATTACAGATGTGAGGTGTGGTGAAGTTAAGGGGTCAAATGATGAGAGTTCTTTGCTCACAAAATTTGAGTTTTCTTTGACCTTTGAGACTTAAGACATATGGTCCTCCTACTCTACACAACACCCCGACCCCCCATTGGTTTAATTATGGGGCATATAAGTGACTGGATGCAGAGCAGGAAGTTTTGCTAGCGCCCATCTTTTTTTTTTTTTTTAAGCAATCGGGGTTAAGTAACTTGCTCAAGGTTACACGGCCAGTTATTTCTGGGTGTGGTGCTGAGTATCTGAGCCTAGATTTGATCCAGGTCATCCCGACACTGGAGCCAGTGTTCTTACTTGCTGTGCTACCTGACTGCCCTCTAGCGCCCATCTTTAAATGTACCCAAACAGGCCCCATTTTGATTATTAATTTCTCTGTTCAGTACAATTCACTCCAACAAACATCAGGAAAATGAAGCCTTTTTTTTCAAGCCTTGTACACTGTGTTGTAGAGGAAAAGATTAAAACCAATTCACTTCTTGTCCTCAGTGGGGCAAAAAACAAAACAAAACAAAACAAAAACAACCCTATACATATTCCTGTAACTAGTAACAATGGGTGGTGATTTTTGAGCCCAGATCTCCTGCCCCCGGATCCAAATCAAAAAAGCCAAACTAATTATGTGTATATACATATATGATCTTTGGGCTTTTGTGGGTGTTTTCCTACACTTTCTAGGTTTACAAAAGCCTTCAGTTAGTTTTAGTGACTTTGGACAGCAATCTTAGAATGATTTAGCACTTTTGGGTTAGAAGAGAAATGGGAAGTCAACATTTATAATTTTTTTTATTTAAAAGACATTTTACTTCATAGCATTCAGAGTTTCTTACACTTTTTTCCCCATTATCTTATTTAATGCTTTATTAACTTCTGATTTACATCATTCATTTCTGACAGGTTTCATTTACAAATTTTCTCCTCATTTTTCCCTTACCCACAGCCCCAAAATAGCAGTCCCACAGGATGTCCCCTCCCCCAATTTTCTCCCATACCCCTTTTGACTTTTCCAGGGGATCTCTATGCCTCAGTGCCTGCATATCTTATTTCCCAATTACATGTAAAATAGTATTAATAATAGTATACACACATACACACACACACTCACACACACACACACACACACACACACACACACACATATATATATATATATATATATATATATACATATATTTAAATATTAGGTTTTAAAATTTTGAATTCCAGATTCATTCCCTTCCTCCCTTGTTACCCACACTTACTGGGAAGATAAACAGTTAAGTATAGGTTGTACATGTGTGGCTAATGCAAAACAATAACATAGTAGATATATTGTAAAAGACTGACTATATTTCTCTCTCTCCTATCCCATCTCCCACTTGTTCTATTCTCTACTTTGATACCAACTCTTTTCAAAAGTGGGTGCTTCCAACTTTCCTCCCCCTAGCCTGTACTCCCTTCCATCATCCCCCCTCTCATCCCCTTCCCCCCCTACTCTCCTGGAGGGTGAGATACCCTATTTAGTGTGTATTTTATTCCCTCCTCAAGCCAAACTCAATGGGAATAAGTTTGACCCATTCCTTTTTGCCTTCCCATTCTTCCCCTCCATTGTTACCATTTTCCCTTGCCTCTTCTACATGAGATAGTTTACCCCATTCTGTCTCTCCCCATCTCCTCTCATTATATTCCTCTTTCACTTCTTAATTTCACCTTTTAAGTATTATCCCTTCCTGTTAAATTGGTCCTGTGCCCTCTATCTATGTATACTCTCATATATAGACATATATATATATATTTCTATTCCCTTCAACTACTGAGAAAGGTTTCATAAGTTACAATTATTTTTTTTTCCATGTAGGAATGTTAATAGTTCAACTTTGATAAATTCCTTATGATTTCTTTTCCATTTACCTTCTCATGCTTCTCTTGCTTCTTGTATCTGCATTTCAAATTTTCTATTCAACTCTGTTTTTTTCAACAAGAATGCTTGAAAGTCCTCTATTCCACTGAATGACCATATTTTCCCCTGAAACATGATACTCAGTTTTGCTGGGTAGGTGACTCTTGGTTTTAATCCCAGCTCCTTTGACCTCCGGAACATCATATTCCAAGCCCTTCGATCCCTCAGTATAGAAGCCGCCAGATCCTGGGTTATCCTGATTGTGTTTCCACAATATTCAAATTGTTTCTTACTGGCTGCTTGTAATATTGTCTCCTTAATCTGGGAATTCCAGAACCTGGCTATAATATTCCTAGCAGTTTTCTTTTGGGGATATTTTTTCAGGAGGTGATCAGTGGATTCTTTCAACCTCTATTTTGCCCTCTGGTTCTAAAACATCAGGTCAGTTTTCTTTGAGAACTTCCTGGAGGATGATTTCTAAGTTCTTACTTTGATCATGGTTTTCAGGTAGTCCAATAATTTTTAAATTATCTCTCCTGGATCTATTTTCCAGGTCAGTGGTTTTTCCTATGAGATATTTCTCATTGCCTTCTATTCTTTCATTTGTTTAGATCTGTTTAACAGAATCTTGATTTCTCATAAAGTCATTAGCTTCCATTTGCTCCAGTTCTAATTCTGAAGCAATGATTCTCCTCATTGAGCTTTTGAGATTCTTTTTCCATTTGGAAAATTAGGTTTTTTAAGGCATTCTTCTCCTCATTGCCTTTTTGAGCCTCTTTTGCCAATTGATTCAGTCTATTTTTTAAGGTGTTATTTTCCTGTCAAGCTGTTCTTTTGTGTGTTAAGTGTCTGAAGCAGGAATTGAATCCAGGTCCTCCTGACTCCAGGGCCAGTGCTCTACTCACTGTGCCACCTACCCACCCTTGTCTTCATTAATTCTACTCAGAAGTATCTAGAAGTAGTGTATAGAGAGTAAGTTTCAACGTCTTAGAAATCTGGGTTCAAGTATAACCTCTAACACATTCTGCCTACATGACTCTGGGCAAATAACTTACTTTTCTGTGTCCCTAGTCAACTTTTTAAGATTCTAAATTGAAGAACTGTTACAGATCTGCATTCGTAGAGGAATTCCCTTAAAACTAATTGAGTCTTCTATTTTGAAATTAGAAGTTTGAGCTTTTCCACATCTTTGGTAGCCTAAAAAAATATCCTAACAATTATAAATTTGTCACCCTAAAAAATATGTGTGGGGAATCTTCACAGTGGAGATGGATGCAGTCAAATGGGTGAACTTGAGGACCTAGAGGGCCACAAGTGGACTCGAGGATGCAGATTCCCCACCCCTGGGTAAAGCACTATACTTAGAGTCAGAAGATGTCTGTACAATTCTTCACTCTTCCATTTGCAACTGTGTGAAGGTAAATATTTAACCTCTCTGAGCTTCCTCCCCTATAGAATGAGGGAATTGGAATCTCTCAGAACTTGTGATGTTGATGATGCAGTTTTTATTATCTATTTTAGATGAGTGGCACCTAGAAGAGGGAGGAGATTTGCTTAATACAAAACCTAATACTATGGAAGCAATGGATAGAACAGGCAGATTTAGCCAAGATGCATGGGCAGGGTCAGGGGGAATTCTTAACTCTAAGAGGAATAAAAAAAAATAGAATGGGCTACCTTATGAAGCAGTGGGCTCCTGCTTATTTCGGTTCTTCAAGTGAGGCTGGATGATGATTTATTAGTATAGATTTGACTAGACAGCCTCTGAGGTATACTCCAGTTCTGAATTTCAGGGACTCTGCAATTCTCTAAAAGGCAGCCAGTTAAACAACATCCTCTTTTCATAGTACATTGTTCAATAAAGCTAGACTATTGTTATTACTTTTCATAGTTAGAAAGAAAACAGGTCCTAAGAGGTCTTTTAGAAAAAAAAAGCCACAGGATAGAATGAATAATTGTTTTTACTTGTACTGCAGGTACTTGTTCAGACCAAATATGAAATGTTAGTGCCATTTACAATTTCCTGATGGGAATTTTTTCTACAATGCCAAGCTGTGGAGCTGGCTCATTGCTGCCTATTTTTGTCTTCCGCAAAAAGACACTATGCAACTGGAATTTCATCTGTATCAATAGTCTGCTGCCAAATTTGGAGATTGCTGACAAAGGATCAATTTAATTTACTGCCTATCTTGAAAGACCATTTAAATGGTAGTAATTAAGAAGCAAAAATATAGCATTGGAAATGTACCAGAGTGTAGATAGTTTGAAACCAACGGATTCTTTGAAGTGTTCCTGCACAAAGCCAAAAAACATTGAATGGGAAGTATATATGGTATTAGAGAGCATACTTTTGGATGCTGATGCAGCCTCTCTGTTCAAAAGGGGTAGTGGGTAGGGGAACAGGCTTATGGAAACAGAGACAACTAAATCTATGGATAAATTTGTCTATTTATGTCTGTCTATCTAGCTATCCATGAATAATACACATATGCACATGAATGTATATATGTATATGTATTATATGTGTGCATACACACACATAGACACATTCTGACTTTAAAGAAATTCTACAAAGCCCTCTGGGCAATTCACAGTTAAAGTGTTCAAAGGGACTTTGTAGAACTTTTTTTTTTTTACTAATTGTATGTGTATGAAAGAGAGATAGAGACAGAGAAAGAGACAGAAAGAGAGAGTTTTCTACCTATATTACTTCTACTCTAGACATGTTTTATTTTTATGTTTTCCAGAAAACTGTTTTTACTAATAAATTTCATGGAAGACTGATATTTCATGGATTCCCTTATTCATTTTTAAAATTCAACTTTGCAAATGTTTCCTTTCGATTTAATTCAATACAATTTAATCTTACTATATATAAGGATTTATGGGAAGTTCTGAGTAAACAAGGATAAATAAGAATTAGATCTTTTCACTCTAAGTAGGGAGAATAAGATTTGCATATGTAACTATAATACAAAGTCAAGTATGAATGTAGAAGAGAAAGAATTTTAGGGGAATGAATCAAGTAAGACTTCATGAAAGAGATATAATATATAACTAGGCAATGAACAATCAATGTATATTATTAACAATTTAATTCCTTAAAAATTGTACTTTATACTTATTTCTTAATTCATCCTCCCTTGTCCAAAGTAGATATTTTTAATAATTACAATATACAAAATACAATATACTAAATATACAATATACAAAATGCAAAATACAATATAACCCAACATAGGTGTTAGCAATAATTCTCAGAATCACTGACTCAAAATTGAAAATATCTCAGATGTCACATAGTCCAATGGGCCTGGATAGAAATATTCACTACACTATACCTGAATAGTAACTTAGCCTCCACTTGTAGACCTACAAAAGGCCTTAGGTCTAACTGTTGCTATTTCTGATTTCTGGCCCTGGTGGCAATACTGCTAATCAGTTGGCCTTTATTTTTCTCAACTCATTGGTGAGTGGTAAGGACTAAGTATTGGCAAAGAAATGAATCTCATGCCTAGACAAAGTACTACCTGTAATTTGGCATAACTCCCTTGACTGTTCAGTGATCAGGAACCAGCACAGGTTTCTGATCCCACAGTTACCTTGAAACAGGTGACTGGATCACAGTTACCCCCACAGTATTGTTCCACTCTTGACTAACAGGACAGGGAAGAACATGGGTGGAGTGAGTGTGAGACATTCTATATAGAGATTGTTGGAATTATTTCTGTATTTCCAGCACCCAACATATTGTTTAAAACTTCTTGGCTGATTATTTTTAATTATTTGACTAGAAGACATATCAGGTTGAGAAGGAAGTCCCTTTTCAACCCACACCACTGTTCTACCAATAGAAGATTCCTTAAGTGATTTCACACTGCTGTAATGCCAAAGTTTACATGGAATTCCTTTCCTTTAAACCTTTTAGGGCAGCAGCATGGAGTTAAAGTCAGGAAATATTAAGATTCATTTAATTCCTCAGACATTAAGTAGCTATGAAATCAAGGAGAAGTCACTTAAAAGGGGGTAATAGTACCTGTATCACCTACCTTACAAGAAGAGGTGTGTCTATGTCAATTATTATTAATGATTGTTAAAATGTAAATATCGAAGAAGGAAGATAAAGGTTTTAGTTATTATCAATCATTTATACCAAAAATGTGAATGAGTTCCCTTTATGGAGTCACAGGACTTAGGTTCTAGAGCTGGCAAGGGCTTTGGAAATGATTTGTTTCAATTCTTCATATTACACATATCACTGCTCAGAGTAATAATTAGAAAAACTGAAATTGGAACTGAATCTCTGCTGCGAAGATGTTTTAGCTGTAATGATGGAACGAAGACTATAGAGATATAAAGGTTATAAGCAGCACTAAAGTGAAAGGTAGACAGGTGTTTGAGGTTTGCAGAGAAGGCTGTAAAGGAAGGGTGTGGAATAAGGAGAAGAGAGGTTTCAGAGATAACCCTACCCAGTTTTAAGGTCAGTCCAAATGTTGGCCTGGCAGATAATGTTTTTCAGTGATGCCTTATATTGTTTCAACTGGAAAAGAATTATCACACATATACCGCTTGTTAGATCAGGTGATGTTGTTGTTATTGTTTTGCTTTTGGGAGGACAATTGCGGTTAAGTAACTTGCCCAAGGTCACATGGCTAGTTTTTGTGTTAAGTGTCTGAGGCTGAATTTGAACTCAGGTTCTCCTGACTCCAGGGCTGGTACTCTATTCACTGCGCCACCAAGGTGTTGTTGTTTTAAAAATAATAGAATGAAAGATTTAAAGATGGAAGGTGACTTGGACACCTCCCTCATTTTGCAGATGAAAACATTGAGGGTCAGAGGAAAGTAACATGCCCAATATCACATCACTTCTAAGTGCTTCAGAAAGGGAACACTATTTCTTCTGACCTCAAAACCAGTAATCTTACTGATGATAGAAGTGGATTAGTTCATGTAGAAATGTAAATTCTTGAGTACATTTAGAATATAGCACCAATGTTGCTTCCTATGAAATATTTTCTTTTTTAAAAATACCCAGCTGTGATGAATGTCAGTTTGAAATAAGCAAGTTTCATTCTTATTCATGTATAGTAATTCTAGGTTACATTGCTCAGCTTAAATCAAAACTTTACTTTGTACAATTTTTTCATACAAGTTTCCCCTCCCCTCCCCCCCTTTTTTTTTAGTTTTTGAGGCTAGGCAATCATTGCATAAATGGAAAATATCATATCTTGAACTCAGCTTCAGTTTTTTTTAAGCTTCTTTGTCTACCCATGGACCACCATTTTCCTTGACCCCAAGATCATACCAAATGGAGAGGGATGCCAAATCATTTTTCCCCAATATGCTTCTCTGCTGCTTAGGTGCTTTGAATAATATATAATGTTTACTCAAAAGGAAAAAAGACAGAGCATCTCCATTCTTATAATAAGTAGAACAAAGTCCAAAGATCAAATAAAGTCAAAGGAAAAATTCAATAAATAATAAAAGAGTCATGTAAATTAGTCTTTGTTTTTGGAAAGCACTGCATAGTGAAGTCATAGATCATGTTTATAGAGGCTAGAGGAAGGAATGGAAATTTGTACTCTTTCCTCCATATTAGCTCATTTTCGTCTCGTATGATTACAAATCTCAGTCAAGGCTTCCTGAGCCCTCCCATTTTCAAAACAGACCTTGATATCATGCTGTGGTAAATGCAGTCTATGTGCTTAGTAACTTAATTGTATGCTTATGACATGAACTTACAGTCACTGTTCCCCTTTCTAGAGTTATGCTTTGTAAAGAAATACTTTATATTTCCAAAGGCTCTATATTTCACTGCTAGATCCTTCTCCACCAACTCAGATCCTAAGCCATGCATATGCTGATCAGTGATGTTCAGGAGATGACATTTACCCCCAATCCCATCTGATATTCTTGATGAGGCCCTCTGCCCTTGATTAGTCTGGGCCTCAAATAGCAGACACAAAGTCACTTTGTCCATGTTTGAAACCACTTTAGGTTGGCAGATCATTTATCATGGACATTGTTTTCAGGAAGTGAGGGTCACTTCCACAATACAGTGAGGGAATGAGGGAGACATTTAGTGGAGGTTTGTCCAGAAATAAGTTAATAAACCTTGTCTAGTATATAATAGGGAAGAATGAGTGTGCTAGTAGCTGCCAATTAAGGCAGCCAGGTGCAACAGTGGATATATATATATATATATATATATATCACTGGGCCTTCGGTCAGGAGGACCTGACTTCAAATCTGACATCAAATATTGCCTACATCTGTGACCCTGGACAAGTCATTTAACTTCTGTCTACCTCAGTTTCTTCAAGTGTAAAAGAGGTTAAAATAGCATCTCCCTCACAGGTTTATTGTGAGGATCAAATGATGTATTTATAAAGTGCTTAACAAATGCTTGTTCTTTTCCTCTATATTTTAAAGTATTTAATTCAAACTCTTCTTTCACAATTAAAGAACTTCTACTTCAAATGCTTATAATCTAGGTGACCCTGGACAAATCATTAAATCCCGTTGAACCCAAGTTCTCTCACTAGTAAAAAACAAACAAACAAACAAAAAATTCCCTGAAAGAGTACTGGGAAGATCAAATTATATATGTGAAGTACTTTATAAATTTTCTGATGTTATATCAATTATTATTATTAACAACTGAACAACAGCAACTATTGCATAAAAAGTATAAAGCAGGACAAGTGAGGTAAGGATAGGGTCGATGGGAGAGGTAGAGGGAGCAAAAGTCAGAGTGAGGATTAATGACTTTGGAGGATTGAGGTAAATTGAGAGGTGGAAGAAGAAAGGTTTTGATCAGGAAGAAGGATTTTATAGTTCAGTATCAAGGAGGTATCTGAGTTTTGAGCAATGGTGATATGACCATTCTCATGGATAACAAATGGAGTGAAGATGCAGATTATAGGAATTGAAGTTTGTCAAACTGGACAGGGGGTAGAAGTGGTAGATTTCTGTTAGTGCCACAGGATGGAAAACATGTGTATAGCTAATATCTGGAGTGAAAAGAAGCTTGTGAGCTGGCCATTAAAGATATTAGAAGAGGGCAAAGGAGTATGTGGAAGAGGAAGGAACTTTCACTTCAGTAGACATTGACTCTGAATCACCTGGAATAGAAATTCAGAATGTGCCCTGTGTAGACTAGGGTAAAATCAGGTTGATCATAGGTCTGTGGTGACAGGGTGATGAAAGGGCAGAGGAACCAACTTTCACAGTTAGCCTCTCCAGCCACAAGGAACTTGAGTAGTAGAAGAGAAGGCAGTTAAAAGAAGTAGGGAGTTCTGTCTCATGGTTTGCCTCAGAAAGTAATACTGGAAGATCATCATCCAAACTAGAACTTTATGCTCATGTGGTAAGTCCAAAAGGTACAAGTGTTCTTTTCCTTTTTTTTTTTGTTTGGTTGGGTTTTTTTTTTTTTGGTCATTGCTTTTATTTTTTAAATTTATTTTTTTAATTTTTGTTTTTAAAATTAATTTCCACAAAATTTTGAGTTATAATTTTTTCTCCCCTTTTATCCCCTATCCCACCCCCAAATAAGACTATTGAATTCCTCTTCCCCCAATCTGTTCTCTCTTATATCCTCCCCCATCACTCCCCTAAATTTCTAGTAGGGCAAGATGGATTTCTATACCCCACTGCCTGTATATCTTATTTCCCAGTTGCATGTAAAAAACAATTTTTTAAAATTTGTTTTTAAAATATTGAGTTCCAGATTTTTTCCCTTCTTCCCTCCTCACCCAATCCCACTGGGAAGATAAGCAATTCAATATAGGTGGTCCGTGTGTAGTTACCCAAATCATTTCCATAGTAGCTATATTGTGAAAGACTAAATATATTTCCCTCCATTCTATCCTGCCCCCCACTTATCCTATTTTCTCCTTTGAACCTATACCTTCTTAAAAATGTTTGCTTCTAATTACCCTTCCCCCTAATCTGCCCTCCCTTCTATCATCCCCTCTCTTATCACCTTCCCCCCTATTTTCCTGTAGGGTAAGACACCCAATTGAGTATGTATGTTATTCTCTCCTTAAGCCAAATTCAATGAGAATGAGTTTGTCCCAATCCCTTTCACCTTCCTGCTCTTCCCCTCCCTTATAACAGTTTTCTCTTGCCTCTTTTATATGAGATAATTTACCCTAATCTATCCCTCCCTTTCTCCTCCCAATAAAATCCTCTCTCACCTCTTAATTTTATTTTTTAGATATCATCCCTTCATGTTCAACTCATCCTGTGCCCTTTCTATGTATACATGAACACATATGCTGATACTCACATCTATATTTATATACACATACACCCTCCTATACATACATATACATGTATGTATACATATGTACACACACATATATATTCCCTTCAACTATCTTCATACTGAGAAAAGTCTTATGAGTTACAATTATCATTTTCCATGTAGGAATGTAAATAGTTCAACTTTAATAAGTTCCTTATGATTTCTTTTTCCTGTTTACCTTCTCATGCTTTTCTTGCTCTTGTATTTGAAAGTCAAATTTTCTGTTCGGCTCTGTTTTTTTCATCAAGAATGCTTGAAAACCCTCTATTTCATTGAATGACCTTATTTTCCCCTATAGCATTGTATACAGTTTTTCTGGGTAGGTGATTCTTGGTTTTAGTCCTACTACCTTTGACCTCTGGAATATCCCTTCAATCCCTTATGTAGAAGCTACTAGATCTTATATTATCCTGATTGTCTTTCCACAATACTCAAATTGTTTCTTCCTGACTGCTTGCAGTATTTTATCCTTGACATGGGAACTCTGGAATTTGGCTATAATATTCCTAGAATTTTTCATTTTGGTATCTTTTACAAGAAGTGATTGGAGCAGGAGCTCATACCAAGTTTGTGCTTCTACTCTGGCATCTTGGCTCCACCACCTGCTCTTTTAATTTTGGCACCCTAAGGTTCCTCATATCCTCAGAAGGACAATCTCTCCTATCTGATCATAATGCCCCTTTGCTGATGAATCTTCATTGGTCCCCTATTGTCTGAAATAAAATGGAAACTACTTCCACTGTTAGACAAAGACCTCCTTGATGTGATACCTTTGAAGGCTTTTCTCATATTGCCCTGCACCACCCTCTGCCATGCTCTCACCCTAACAATCTACTGTCTGTCTCTCAAATACATTCTGTACTTTCCTATCTGTAGATTGTTTTACAATTTCTCTTTAATCCTAGAGTGCCCTTTCTTGACCTCTTTGCCTATTAGATGCTTGTTTAAAGTCCCATACCTAAAACTATCTGCTTCAGAAACCTTTTCAGTAACTACTTTGCCCCTTTGTTTGTGTTGTTGTTGCTGCTGCTACTGTTGTTAAGAGAGGTCCAACTCTTCATGACCCCATTTGGAGTTTTCCTGGCAACATTATTGAAGTGGCTTGCCATTTCCTTCTTCAGTTTGTTTTACAGATCAGAAAGTGAGGCAAACCAAGCTTAAGTGTTTTACCCAGGGCCACACAGCTAGTAAGTGCCTGAGGCCAGATTTGAACTCAGGAAGATGAGTCCACCTGTCCACTGTGTCACATATTTATCATAAACTTCCTCTATTAACTTCACACAACTCTTTTTGGTTGTTGTTATAGATCTTTAATGCAGTTATCATGTAATACTATGTTTATGTCTAAGCTTCTCACTAGAGTATTAGTTCCATAAAAACAAGAATCAAGGGTTGTTTAAACTTTATTAAACCTCCAGCTGCATGTAGCACAGTGCTTTATACACTGTAAGTGCTGAATAAAAGTTTATTGAATGAATATGTGAATGAATACATTTAAGTAGCTTCAGAGCAATGCTTTAGCAAGTGATCCTTATATCTTGTTGCTGGGTGAAGGTCAGGAGAAGGGACTATAAGGGAGAATAAATGGACTGGCATGAGAATGAGCTTTGGGCAGCTTCTCAAATGAACCTTCAGTAGACAATACCAAGCAGCAGCAGATGAAGGGTTGCCAAGTAAAATGGCTGTTTCAATATGTATAGAACCAATCAAAAAAGGATCAATAAACTGAAAAAGCCTAATCCCACCTTTAGAGTTAATTTTCTCCTAAGGCAAGGCACTTCCTGGTAGTTCAAGTCATAGAGAAGGGAATCCATCAGAGGACTTTCTCCTCTGTGAAATAGGGACTCACATGACTTTGCAGAAGTCATCTACTTTCTCTTGATGTCAGCCTTTTCATTTGTAAAAAGAGTGTGGTAGAATTCTATAGTTTCTTCCAGCTTTAAATTTTATAATCTCCAAGACCTACCTCTCCCATGAAGCAATTGGATAATACTACATAGAATTGCAGTCAGTTCCGTGCATCATACACATATATTTACAAAGGATAATGATAGACATATTCTGTTCAGGTATGCAGGATGGTTAGAAGACTGGAGACCATCTTATGTAATGATCACCTGACAGAATACATAATAGTAAGTTTTAAGAGGACTCAGATTTTATCACTATCATCATGCATGTGAAGATCTGTTCAAATGAGAAAAGGATTAGACTTATTCTGTTTGCCCTCCAAAGGGCAGGACTGGGACCAATGGATGTGAGTTGCATAATGGCAGATTATATCTCAGTCTAAGGGAAGTTGAATGAGTAATAAAATTTCCATTTGTGTAAAAGCACCTTGGATTTCCTGTGATGGTGGTGATGATAGCTTCTTCATCACCAGAAACATTTGGTTTTAGGCCAGAGGGCCATTTTTTGTTATTGTTGAGAACATTGGAATGGTGATAGCAATGGATTACATGACCTCTGAAACTCTTTCCAACTCATCAATTATGTGGTTCTTGGGAGGTATACATAGAATTATTAAGATAAAAAATAACCCATCAAGTCAATGAACTCAGTGTAACACATTTTCAATAAAACATTTCTGTGAGTGTTCCTAGGCTCCAAGAAGTAAACTGTAAAGTCAGTGAAATTTATCTTTTTGTTCACAACTTCCTTCCTTTCTCCTTCAATACATCATTTCAAGTCTCTAGCCCAAGATTCCCTCAAGTATATTAAAAAAGGAGTTAAACTAGATCTTTAGTGTCAGACTGATATAGAAATGAATCCCTGCAGGATTCATAATAACTTAGAAAACCAAAAATTATTGTTACCTATGTTTTGGTGAATTTTTATTTATTTTGATAAATATTTCTCAATTACATTTTAATCTAGTGTGTGCCCCATTCAGGAGGTTTGTGGGTGGCATGCTCCTGTACCCAAGTTTAATACCACATTAAATAGATGACATAATTTGCTTCTCTTAGACATATAATACTCTAAGTATCTATAATCAATGATGGTAAAGCAGTGGGCACATAGAAGTTAATATAGTCAAATTCATATTAAGGCAGGCAAATTACTGTGGAATGGTGAACACTAATACAGAGGGATCTAGGAGTACTTTGAAGTAAATATTTAGTCTCTGGAAGAAGAAATTTTAAATGACTCCCAACTAGGAATTGATGAGAGAATCTACAGCTAATAACACTTATCTTACTCAAAGTACTTTATGAACACCAATTAATTATTCTTCACAATAATCCCATGGAATGTACGGTAGGTGATCCCCTCTATTTGATTGAAACACTACTTGAGTTTCTATGATTTACTCAAGGCTAGAGATATCAATATCATTATTAAATTGGAAATGTAGAATTCTTGAGTTTGACATCTGGGGCAATTAAGCCTCATTCTTCTCCAATATCATAAGTTTTAATATAAGTACCATATTGGAACTTTAGCCAAAGATCCAGAGATAGAGAATACTTATTTCTCTATAGGTTCAGTTTCAACTCAGATCTCCTGCTGAGAACACATCAAAGAGGGATCATTGAATTAAATATGAGATATAAAATAGTTCATTATAAAATCTTTCATTCATTTAACAAACATTTATAAAGTGCCTAATGTTAGGTGCCAGATAGGATTCATTGTGGAACGAGATGTGCTCTATGCTATTGAAGGGCTTACAGTCTAGTAAGGGATATGGTATCTATAGATAAGACAGATGAATTGGCAAGAACATAAGTACATGCAAGGACAGAGACTATTATGAAATCAAATGGGAAAGAAATGACTTACAACTGAAAAAATCTGTTCACCAGGGAATATTTCATAGAGGCAGTGGGATATGAGTCAACTGATGATGCTAGTGATTTCTGGCAAGTATTCATAGGAATACTGTTGAACACTAAAGAGAAGGCAAATATGAAGAATTCAGAGAAACATGGGAAGATTTGTAGAAAATGATGCAGAATAAAGGAAGGAGAATTATATGCACTATGACTTGAAAAATATAATTAAAATTATGTCCCAGTTAGTTTCAATGAGATATCCTAGTCCTAAAGAACTGATCACATAGGGGACTACAGATACCCTGAGTTGAATGCACTATGAGATACTATCACTGAGTTTTTGGTTATGTTTTATTTTTTGCCTTTGTCACAATAGAATGTTTAGTGTGTATGAATATGTGATAATATCAGAAAATGAAATATTTTTTTAATGTAATAAAAAAACTATTTTAAAGATAAAATGGAAGGTCCAACTTGCTGGCAAGATTGCGCCCATATTACAAAGGTCTGTGATTTCATATGTATGGATAGCTCCTTCAATTAATTTGGATTGCAACCAACCTCTTTGTGCCTTATTAGGTTTTTATAAATAGTTCTAGCCACAAAATTCACAACTCTGTGGTCAACCTGCTGATCAGCCTTTTAATTTAATGAGGCTGGTATTTTGAAGTCAGACACAAAGTTAATCAAGAGGTTTATCCTGAAAACCTTTGCTACCAGAGCTTACACTTTGGCAAATCCTTTTTGACTTGATTTGACTTGACCTGTCATATTTCTCAGGTCTTCCTGAGAGAACCCAGGGTTATCTCCATGTCACCATGAAACATCAGAGGAGGAGTTTAGTAGAAATGATTAGAGTGCCATTCAGAAAGTGAAAAATCACCTTTATGTGATCTCAAGAAAACAAATGGTCCTATTAGAATATATATGGTAATTCTTTCTTGTTGCAATAAATATAAATGTAGCTTATACATTTTTCTTCCCTCTTAATTTTGACTTTTTTTCAATGGATTGATTTCGAATTTATTCCATCCCTGAAACACATTCTATGCACAAAACCCCTATTGACTTCATCTTAGTTTTCCCTGAACTCTCTTCTGAAGTGCTGATGGAAATTCAGATCGGTTGGAGTAGATCTCTGTTCATGAGCACAGATGCAGCTACCATGATGTAATCCCTCCACTTCGAAAAGGTATAAAGTTAAAATTAGAATGTTGTTTATCTATAGGACAGGTTCACCTATCACTCATTTCACTTGATTTGTGCCATGAATGGTAATGTCTAAGAACTAGGGGAGATAGAAGCAATGTATTTTGTTTTATAGATTTAATATGTGGAGACTAGGGTCAGATTGATGTCAACCTCTTACTGCTGGTTGTAAATAGAATACTCAGAAAGTTCAGATAGCAAATGTGATAAGTGCCCAGGATTGTATGAGTTTTGAAGAAAAATCTTTTTCATCATATTGAAATCCCACAAAATCTCTTCATTAGTATATATTTCAAAAGTTTGTGAGATGGTGAATAGAGCACTGGAGTCATAAGGACCTCAGTTCAAATCTGGCTTTAGACACTTGACACTTAACTAACAGTTATTTAACCCCAATTGTCTTGCCTCCTCCTTCCCCCCTCCAAAAAAGTTTATGAGATAGAAAAGGGTAACTTAAAGGGGAAGGAAAAGGAATAAACATTTATTAAATTCCTATTAAGTACTAGCCACTGTATTAAGCACTTTACAGGTAGTAGTATGTAATTTGGGTCTCCTAACAACCCTGTGAGATAGAGGCTATTATTATCCTCATGTTACAATTGAGGAAACTAAGGCAGAAAGAAGTTAAATGACTTTCCCAGAGTCACAAATCTTGTAAATGTCTGTCAGATTTAAAATCCTTTAGTCTCAGAGGTAGGATTAAAACCCAGGTCAGCCTGGACTCCAGCCTAACACTCTTTTTACCCACCTCTTGGGGTCATTGGGAGGATCAAATGAAATTATAATTGTAACATTCTTAGCACAATGCAGGGAACACATTGATTGCTGTATAACTGTTACAATTTTTTATTATTATATTTTCACTGTTCCATGATGCCTCTCTTTAGGTTGTTGATTTAACCAATTTTTAATCAATTAGTAAGGGTTAAAAGGATCACAGTTTGTAGAACTGAAAGGGATCATTTAGGTCACTTGGCTCAGTTCTTTTATTTTACATCTGAGGAAAACTGTGGCCAAGAAAGTGGAAATGAACAGTCCAAGCTCTCACAGGAAGTAATTCAAACTTCCTTTAATTTCTTCTTACTTCAGGACCAGTTATCTTTCTACAGCACTGCATTCCCTCTCTTTCTTGTATTGCTGATGTAGCCCATGGTGGATAGTAGAACCAATTCACAATTGTGCTCTGTGGAACTATGATCATATCTTACGTAATTGTTATATCTGAGGGCAATTAGTTAATAAACATTTATTAAGTGTGTAGTATGTACTGTGCACTGGGCTAAGAGCTGGAGAGAAAAAGAAACATAAATGATACTCCCTGTTTCCTCAGAGCCTAATGGGAACCAACATTCATTAAATATTCAACTTTGTACAAACCAGGTATTTACAGGATACATTGGAAATAATCAATGAAGCTTTTATTAGCCATGTGACCAAAGGGAACTCATTGACTTTCTATGATTTTCAGTTTCCGCATTAATAAAATGGAGATACCTACAGGAATTATCACACAGGGTTATGATGCTCATAAGAGATAACATTTGTACATTTTCACATGACGTCCAATAAGGAAAAGGAAAATACATATTAAAAATCATGAATAGAGAGGGATTATAGTGACTAAAGAGCTGGCTTCAGTGTCAGAAAAACCTGAGTTCAATTCCCATCATGACACATTCTGATTTTGCAACTCGAGGCAAGTCACCTAACCTTTAGTGTCCCATCAAACTTTCTGTGGTTGCAAGTTGCCATGTACTTGTTGACCCACACTGACAAAATGAGTTTCATGCCAGTACCTTAAATCACAGTTCTCATCAAAGGGGGAGGGGGGTAAGAGGGAAATAAAGCCCTATGTAAGTGTTAGTTATTGTAGCGTCATCTTAACATGTTGCCTGATAGGATCTTTATGGGAATGGTGCTATGTAAAACATAAATTACTGTATAAATATATTTTTACTGTATTTTTTTTACAAAAACAAATATTGTTTTAATAAGTAGAAGAATTTGGATATCAACCCCATCATTTATTAATATGACCTACATGTCACAGTTATTGGGTCATCAAGTGTGATTCTTTTAACACTAAAAGACACTATGTCAGTTACCAACACTATTCACTAAAGTTGGGGACCTGAGGGAGGGGCAGAAGAAAAAAAAAATGTGTTTCTATTGACACATCCATTATGTTGGGGTAGGCTAGTGCCTGGGTTGGGTGATGAGAAAGAAGAAAGGAAGAAAAGAAGGAAGGAGGAAAGAAGAAAGGAAAATATGCAATCATTGTTTAATTAATTATTTATTAATTAAATGTCAATTATGTGTCAGTTTTTGCATTAAACACTTGAAAAATATCATCTCATTTGATCCTCACTACAACCATGGTAAATATTACTTCCATCCCTGTTTTAAAGTTGAGGAAATTGAGGCAAATAGATGTTAAATGATCTGCCCATTAAATGACCAGTGTTCACATAGCTAGTAACTATCTGAGTTAAGATTCAAAATCAGGTCTTCCTGACACCAGCCTCAGTACTCTGTCTTCACACAACCTAGCTCATCTTATGATTTACCTCTGGGACTATTTTGTTCAACATAGCTCATGGACTTAGCTTAAAATAAATAAACATTGGAGAGAGGTGCCTACATCCAAGGAAAGAACTAGAAAGAAATGACTTTGAATCCAAATTGAATCAAACTACCTGATCTTTTTCTTTTTCTTGTTTGGTTTTGTTTTGTCTTTACCATTTTGCATTCCATTTGATGCAATACATCTTTATAACATGACTAATGTCTAATGTGAAAATATTTGCAGGTGTGTGGAGTCAAGATGCCGGAGTAGAAGCAGGACCTCCACTGGGCTCCAGCTTCCACCTTCCCCAATGCATGTAAAAGGGGACTCTAAACAAACTTTGGAGCTGCAGAACCCAAAAAATGACAAAGAGAAGCTAACCTCCTGCTGAGGACAGCCCAGCAGGCTGGCAGGAATCAGCCAGCAGTGCTATGGGAGCTGAGCCCAGCCCCATGCCAAGGCTTTAGCCTCAGGGAGGGACTGACCAGCTGCGGGCTGGAGGGACCCCAGATCAGCAGCAGCTGTGGCCGTTTCCAGATTTGTCAACACATAGATGCGAAGGACAAAGTGAGAGGTCAGTGCAGTCCGGACTTTGGGACCCAGTAAGTGGGAGTGCATGGCTTTTGCCCCTAGGGGAAGAAGCTGCTGTGATTCTGGCAGAGGCAGCCAGCTCCACGTGGCAGCTTCAGCTCCTGGCCTGCAGAGTGTAGAGGGACCAAGCACCAGTGTGAGGAGTAATCGCTCTTGCTTTAACCTTCTTGGATATGGATTACAGTTTAGGGTGGAGGTCCTGGGGTGTGTGTCCAGCTTGCCAGAGCGTGTGGAGACCTCAGAGAGGGCACCTCCGGCATCTGAGAAAACCCCAGCTTTTGGGATGAAAGCTCCCCTGTCTGGTGGCAGAGTCCTACTGTGGCAAAAGGCCCAGGAGTCAAGAGACTGAGGGGTGACATGACCAGGTAAAGGAAACAAAGCAGACAGAAGATTCCAACATTACACTCCTATTTTGGGGACAAAAAGGAGCAAAGCATGGAACAGGAGTAAGACAGTGAAGTCAGAACTCCTGTACCAAAAGCTTCAAAGGAAAATACAAACTGGCTACAGGGCATAAAGGACCTTAAGAAGCAGATAAGAGAAGTGGAGGAAAAATTGGGAACAGAAATGAGGACAAAAAAAATAGACTAACTGAAAAGGCAAAAGAGGCTCAAAAAGGCAATGAGGAGAAGAACGCCTTAAAAAGCCAAATTTGCCATATGGATAAAGAATCTCAAAAGCTCAATGAGGAGAATCATGGCTTCAGAATTAGACTGGAGCAAATGGAAGCTAATGACTTTATGAGAAATCAAGATTCTGTTAAACAGATCCAAACAAATGAAAGAATAGAAGGCAATGTGAAATATCTCATGAGAAAAACCACTGACCTGGAAAATAGATCCAGGAGAGATAATTTAAAAATTATTGGATTACCTGAAAACCATGATCAAAGTAAGAACTTAGAAATCATCCTCCAGGAAATTCTCAAATAAAACTGCCCTGATGTTTTAGAACCAGAGGGCAAAATAAAGGTAGAAAGAATCCACTGATCACCTCCTGAAAAAGATCCCCAAAAGGAAACTCCTAGCAATATTATATACAACTTCTGGAATTCCCAGATTAAGGAGAGAATATTACAAGCAGCCAGGAAGAAACAATTTGAATATTGTGGAAACACAATCAGGATAACCCAGGATCTGGCAGCTTCTACACTGAGGGATCGAGGGGCTTGGAATATGATATTCCGGAGGTCAAAGGAGCTGAGATTAAAACCAAGAGTCACCTACCCAGCAAAACTGAGTATAATGTTTCAGGGGAAAATAAGGTCATTCAGTGGAATAGAGGACTTTCAAGCGTTCTTGCTGAAAAAAAACAGAGTTAAATAGAAACTTTGACATGTAGATACAAGAAGCATGAGAAGGTAAACAGGGAAAAGAAATCATAAGGAACTTATCAAAGTTCAACTATTAACATTCCTACATGGAAAAACAATAATTGTAACTTATGAAACTTTTCTCAGTAGTTGAAGGGAAGAGAAATATATATGTATATATATATATATATATATATATATATATATATGTCTGTATATGAGGGTATATGGGCATATGTGAATGTGTGCATATATGATTACAAGTATACATTGATAGAGGGCACAGGACCAATTTTATAGGAAGGGATTATACTTAAAAGGTGAAATTAAGAGGTTTGAGAGGAATATAATGAGAGGAGATGGGGAGAGACAGAATGGGGTAAACTATCTCATATAGAACAGGCAAGGGAAAATGGTTGCAATGGAGGGGAAGAATAGGAAGGCAAAAGGAACTGGGTCAACCTTATTCCCATTTAATTTGGCGTGAGGAGGGAATGAAATACATACTAAATAGGGTATCTCACCCTCCAGCAGAGTAGGGGGAGAAGGGGATGAGAGGGGGGATGAAGGAAGGGAGAGGGGAGAGAAGATGGGAGCACCCACTTTTATAAAGGTATGGAATCAAAGTAGAGAATAGAACAAGTGGCAGTGGGATAGGAGGGAGGGAAATATAGTCAGTCTTTTACAATATATCTACTATGTTATTGTTTTGCATTAGCCACACATGTACATCCTATACTGAACTGCTTATCTTCCCAGTAAGGGTGGGAGACAAGGGAGGAAGGGAATGAATCTGGAAATCCAAGTTTTAAAATCAAATACTCAAATATATACATACATATATATATACAGACATATATACATACACACACACACACACACACACACATATATATATATATATACTATTATTAATACTATTTTACATGTAATTGGGAAATAAGATATACAGGCACTGAGGCATAGAGATCCACTGGAAATGTCAAAAGGGGTATGGAAGAAAATATGGGAGAGAGCAGATTGGAGGAGGGGATATCCTGTGGGGCTGCTATTTTTGGGCGGTGGGTATGGCAAAAACAGGGAGAAAATTTGTAACTCAAAATCTGGCAGAAATGAATGATGTAAATCAGAAGTTAATAAAGCATTTGAAAAAAAAACAAATAAAAAATAAATAACCCCCCCCAAAAAGTATTTGCAGATCCTATACTTGAGTGTATGAGTGTATGAGCCACCATGGAGAGGGGAGGGGAGGAAGGAGGACAGAATGTGAAACTCAAGGAATTGTGGAATTGAATCTTTGAAACTAAAAGTAAACAAAGAAATTAAATTAAAAATTAATAAAAAAAACTAGAAAAAGTAAAAAAATAAAATAAACATCAAAGATTATTTCAAGATAGAAGTCCCAAAGATAAGTTAATTAAAATGTCAGATGGACAAAAGACTAGTATAAAGGTCTATTGAGGGAAGCTTGGCTTGATCTGTTGATAAATGGAAGTCAAAAGCATCATGAGAATGAAAAGAGTATTGAATTTGAATTTACAAAACCTACATTCAAGTCCCCGGATCTGTCACCTTTTACATGTCAGTTTTTCTCTCTGACCTTCAGTTTTCACATTTGTGAAATGAGAGGCTTTTACCACATTATCTTCAGACTTCCCCCAATTCTGAAGCACTATATTTTAAGGAATATTCCAGGTGTAACTTTCTTTTTGTTTGTTTTGTTTTAGGATAATGTATTTATAACTCTTTTCTGTATTTGAATGAAGGTTGGGTTGAAGAGGTTAGTTGGGAAAGAAAATGGAGTAAGCTGTTAAATCTGTATTTCAATCAAATTGTTTGGGGGAACAAATAATGGATGTGATTGCTATATTGTGTTCAATTAGAGATTAATAGGTGGTAAATAATTTTTATTACTATTGTTGTTATCTAGTCATAAATACCATGGTGGTGTTCATGTGGTTTAGGGTTTCAGAGGGAAGTGCAAATTATAATCTTGGATCAATCTCACCCTGAGGGAAACTGAAAATTAAGCATTATATAAAAGTAACATAAACTGCAAACTAATATTTACCCATTGTTCCTAGTTCTATTCTCTAGGACTAATAAAGTGGGGCTAATACTGAGCAGAATAAAGAGAGTATTCTTTAACACACACACACACACACACATGCACATACACAATGTTAATGGGAAATAATGTCAGAACGAAGGTACACTCAGGAATAAAAGAAGGGGAAGAGAGTGTTACAAGGAGGGAAGGAGATGAGGAAAGACCTTTTGCAGAAGGTGAGAACTCAGGCTCTTGTCACCTCAGGCCTGGACTTTGCCTATAGTATTTTAATTTGCCCTCCTTCCCTCAAATGTCTCCATACTTCAATCCATCCTTTACTCAATTACCCAAGTGATAATGTATAGGTCTGACCATGTAATTTCACTAATCGACAAAATATAATAGATTCCTATTACCTCCAGGATAAAATATAATGTCTCCTGTGTGCACTTTATCATGCACTTTACCATCTGTCCCCCTCCACCACTTTCCATTAGGATTCTTGCCATAGTCTCAGTGAGAGGTAATAAGGGTACACTGAACTAGAATGGTATTCACCATATTGATGGAGAGAAAGGAATAGATGTGAAATATATCATGGATATCAAATACATAGGACTTGGCAACCAATCATATTTAGAAAGAAACGGAAAGAAAAAAGTTAAAAATAACTGAGGTCATATATCTGGGGATTTGGAAAGTACAGGTACTTTCATTAACAATATAAAAATTTGGTGTATGTGGTGAAGTTATAATGAAAAAGATGAATTCTGTCTTGGACATACTGAGAGTCATTGAGAGGATGTCAAGATGGATATTTCCACAAGGAAGTTAAGAATTATGAGGCTCAGTGTAAGAGATACATGGCTGGAAATATATCTATATAAGAATCAGCTGCATAGAGATAAAAAATATTAGATCACCAAGGGAGAAAAAAATCTATCATAAGAGATGGCAATCCAGAGCAGAGTCTTATAAGATAGAAATGATTAGGGAATAGAAATGAAAGCAAAGCCAGCAAAGGGGAATTTGAAGGAGTAGTCAGAGACATAGGAAGAGAAAGCCTTAACCACCAAAGCAGTATCGTGGAGGCAGTGATGGTAAACAGTATTAAAATGTGTAGGTGTAACAAAGTCATAGTTTGGACACTGATTAAAAGAAAAGCCAGCTGATTTATTAGTCTAAAGGTAATTTATGAGCTTTGAGAAAGCAATTTCAGGAAAGTGGAAGCCTGTGGAGCCAGACTGGTAGGGACCTAGTAAGGTGTGAGAATTGAGAATGTGGATCCAGACAGTGCAAATGACTTTGTAGAACTCTGGTGATGAAACTCAGGAGAGACACAGAATAAACATTTGAAGGAATGTTAGGATAAGGTACCAAAGGAGATTAGATGGAGGAGTTGGAGGAATTGGAGAAGGTCTCTTGGAAAATGAGTACTGAGTAGTAGAGTGGAAAGATCTTGGAATTTGATTCTTGCCTTGGCTACTGACTGTCTATATGACACTGAGCTTGACACTTAAGCCCTGGACCTGAAGTACCTCATATTTCAAATGAAGGGAAAAAATTATAATCCCTTCAAATTCTAAATATATTTTGTTAAAGTAATGTCTGAGCTAGGTGTTCAATCATGGAAACAATTTAAATAGGTGAAAGAAATGAGATGATTATTATAGCTAAAGGACCAACCATTAAGAAAAGTGTGGAGTTAGGAAAGTAAAGAATTTATCTGCAGCAAGCTAAATTATCAGTATGAATGGAACTTAGACTTATTAAGAAGAATATTAGGGGGGCGGCCAGGTAGCACAGCGAGTAAGAGCACTGGCTCCAGTGTTGAGAAGACCTGGAGATCGAATCCCGGGCTCAGACACTTAGCACCCACCCAGAAACACCTGGCCGTGTAACCTTGAGCAAGTTACTTAACCCCAATTGCTTTAAAAAAAAAAAGAAGAATATTAGGAATCAGTTCATGGAAGGTAAGGTAGAATAAGATTGTGCAGAATTTTAAATGTTCAGATAATCTAAAATGGAGATATAATAGCACAAGCTCCCAAAGATTGCTGTGATAACCAAATAAGTTAATCATTTGTAAAACATTTTGCATACCTTAAAGTTCTATATGAATGCTATCAGCACAAGCAGCAACAAAAACAACAGGGAAGCAACGATGTTCCCATAGTGTTAGAACTTGACATGGTAACTTTGAGCTGCAACCCTATTCTTAGATTTCTATGTGAAGGGAGTAAGAGAGTTGTATATGTGTTTGTGTATCCAAACCTTCTTTTCTTTTTCCTCTTTTTTTTTTAGTTTACATCATTCGTTGCAACAAGATTTTGAGTTACAAAGTCTCTCCCCATTTTCCCTACCCACCACCCCAAAATAGCGATCCCACTGAATATCCCCTTCCTCAATCTGTTCTCTCCCACATCTTTCCCCATCCCACTTTTGACTTTCCAGTAGGGCATGGTAGATCTCTATACCCCAGTGCCTGTATATCTCATTTCCCAGTTATGTGTGAAATAATGATACTATATGAGCGTGTGTGTGTGTGTATTTAAAGATTTGATTTTAAAACTTTGGATTTAAGATTCTTTCCCTCCCTCATCACCCACCCTCACTGGGAAGATAAGCAATTCAATATAGATTGTACACATGTGACTATGCAAAACATTTCCATAGTGGATATATTGTAAAAGGCTGACTATATTTCCGTCCCTTCTATCCCACCTCCCACAAATTTTATTCTCTATTTTGATCCTATTCCTTTTCAAAAGTGGGTGCTTCCAACTTCCCTCCCCCCCATCCTGCCCTCCCTTCCATGACCCCCCTTTCATCTCCTTTCCCCCTACACTCCCGTAGGGTGAGATACCCTATTTAGTGTGAATGTCATTCCCTCCCTGAGCCAAATTCAAAGAGAATAAGGTTGACCCATTCCCTTTTGCCTTCCTGTTCTTTCCCTCCATTGTAAACATTTTCCTTTGCCTCTTCTATATGAGATAGTTTACCATATTCTGTCTCTCTCCATCTCCTTTCATTATATTCCTCTCTCACCTTTTAATTTCACCTTTTAAGCATCATCCCTTCCTATTAAATTGGACCTGTGCACTCTGTCTATCTATACCTATAGACATATATACACATACTCACATATGTATTCATATGCCAATATACCCTCCTATATAGACAAATATATCTATAGATACACACACATGCACACACACACAAACACATACACATATATATATATATACACATACATATAGAAATATACATTTCTATTCCCTTCAACTATTCTCATACTGAGAAAACTTTTGTAATTTACGATTATCATTTTTTAATGTAGAAATGTAAGTAGTTCAAATTTAATAATTCCTTATGATTTCTTTTCCCAGTTTACCTTCTCATTCTTCTCTTTCTTCTTGTATCTGAATGTCAAATTTTCTATTCAACTATAGCTTTTTCATCATGAATGCTTGAAAGTCCTCTATTCCATTGAATGACCATATTTTCCCCTGAAACGTTATACTCAGTTTTGCTGATTAGGTGATTCTTGGTTTTAATCCCAGCTCCTTTGACCTCCAGAATATCATATTCCAAACCCCTTGATCACTCAGTGTAGAAGCTGCCAGATCCTGTGTTATCCTGATTGTTTTTCCACTGTATTCAAATTGTTTCTTTCTGGGCTGCTTGTAATATTTTCTCCTTGTTCTGGGAATTCAGGAACCTGGCTATACTATTCCTAGGCATGGAATTTTCTTTTTGGGATCTTTTTCAGGAGGTGATCCATGTATTCTTGCAACTTCTATTTTGCCCTCTGGTTCTAAACTATCAGGGAAATTTTCCTTGAGAAGTTCTTGAAGCATGATTTCTAGTTTCTTTTTTTGATCATGACTTTCAGGTAGTCCAATAATTTTTAAATGATCTTTCCTGGATCTATTTTCCAAGTCCATGATTTTTCCATTGAGATACTTCACATTGCCTTCCATTTTTTATTTTTAATTTGTTTGGATCCATTTAATAGTACCTTGATTTCTCATAAAGTTACTAGCTTCCATTTGCTCCAATCTAATTCTGAAGAAATGATTCTTTTCAGTGAACTTTTGAGATTATTTTTTCCATCTGGCAAATTTGACTTTTTAAGGCATTCTCCCCCTCATTGCCTTTTTTGAGCCTCTTCTGTGATCTGAGTTAGTCTATTCTTTAAGGTGTTATTTTCTTCAGTCAGGTTGTTGACTCTCATTTTATAATTTACTTTTTTAAAATTAATTTGTTTGTTTCCTTTTAGTTTACAGGATTCAATTCCACAATTCCTTGAGTTTCACATTTTGTCCCCCTCCCTCCCCTCCCCTCCATGGCAGCATATAGTCAAGTATAGAATCTGTAAATACTTTCACATTATACATTGGTCAGGTTATAAAGATGGATTGTATCAGATGGAATAAGAAATGGTAAAGAGGACAAAAAACTAAACAAGAAAAGGAAAAAGATCAGGTATTTTGCTTCCACCTGGATATAAACTCGGTTCTTTCTAGTTCTTTCTCTGGATGCACATATTTCTCTCCATCATGAGTTTTTTTGGGATTGACTTATATCACTGCATTGCTGAGAAGAGTCCAGTCTATCAAAGTTGGTCATCATACATACATTGTGTCTGTAATTGCATACAAATTCCTCCTGGTTCTACTTTTCTCACTCAGCATCAGTTTGTATAAGACTCTCCAGGTAAATATGAAGACCGTCTGCTCCTCATTTCTTATAGCACAATAGTATTCCATACCACAACTTGTTCAGCCATTCCCCAATTGATGGACACCCCCTTAATTTCCAATTCTTTGCCACCACAAAAAGAGCAGCTATAAACATTTTTGTACATATGGGCTTCCTCTCACTTCTATGATCTCTTTGGGATATAACCCTAGGAGTGATATTTCTGGGTCAAAGGATATGAAAGTATTTATAGCCCTCATAATTTTCTTATATCATTCTCATTTCTCTTTCCAATTTTTCCTCCACTTCTCTTATTTGATTTTCAAAATCCTTTTATAAGCTCCTCTATGGCCTGTAACCAGATCATATTTTTCTTGGAAGGTTTTGGTGTATGAGTTCTAACTTCATTGTCTTCCTCCTGTTCCATGCCTTAATCCTTTGTGTCCCCATAATAGGACTGTAAAGTTGGATTACTCTGTTTGCTTTCCTTCCTTTGCTTGCTCATGTTACCACTCAATTACTTGACTTGAGCCTTTCACCACAGTAGAACTCTGTTACCAGAAAGGCGAGCTTTATCCCAAATGCTGGGGTTTTCTCTGCTGTTGGAGCTCTTAGTTGGCTGCCCTCTCTGAATCTTCCACATGCTCTGGCAAGCTGTTCATCCCTCCCCCACAACCCCCCAGGACCTCCACCCTATACCCAAGCAGGTTAAAGCAAGAGAGATTACCATTCAGACTGGTTGCTTTGTCCCCCTACGATCTGAAGACCAGGGGCTCTGAAGCAGCCACATGGCAGGCAGCTGCACAGCCATAGAGCATCAGCTGCTTCTTGCCCCAGCGGTAAATGCCAGATCACACTCCCAAATTCTGTATCAGCAATGCCATATTCACAATGCCTATGGAAATTACAGATATGCTGATGTAATTCTCCATCACAAAATACATCAGGCTTGCTATATGGGGGAATAAGCTAGAAAATTTATTAAAATACCAAAAGACTGAGTCCCAAAACCAGAAAGTGAAATCCATCAGGGTAGTTATGAAATTGACACAGTTAGATAAAGTAGAAAGCACCCACATTCTCAAGCCTTTAAAACAGAACAGGCTACCTCAGGCAAAGGTCCTCCTCTCCCCACTCACAGCAACCACCCAGCGTCCAGAAAGTGTGCTCCCAGCAGCTCTGGCCTCTGGCAGTCCTCAGCAGGAGTCCTTAGCAGAAATTCTGGCTGACTCAAAAAGGGCTTCACGCTGATGCTGCCGCCGCCTCTGGGCTGCTGCCGCCATCCCCACCACTGCTAGCCACCACAGGAACTCTAGCTTGGCTTACTCTTCCTCTTGCTCTGCCCCTTCCTGCTACGTCAGCAAGTCCAATGGGGCATGGAAGATCTTTAAATCCCATAACCCTTACAAATTCCCAGGTCCCAAAGTCTACACTGCACTTACCTCTTACTTTGTCCTTAGCATCTATGTGTTGATAATTTTGGAAACCGCCACACCTTCTGGTTATCTGAATCCCTCCAGCTGGTGGCTGGTCAGGCTGCCCTGAGGCTAAAACCTTGGACTAACATGTGGCTTTTTGACTCCTCCCCAGCCAAAGCTTCTTTCTTTCCTTCATATGTAGAATAATAGCCTCCTCATTGGCCACCTTGCCTCCAATGGCTTTCCAACCTATTCTATTCATATTTGTCTGAGTAATTTTACAATTCGTTGCTCTGACCACACATTTCCCCCACTCATAAGCCTTTATTTACTATCTAATGGATAAAGCACAAATTCATGACTCTGGTATTCAAGATTCTCTACCATTTGAATCTACCATACCTTTTCAGCCTTACCTTTTATACTTCCCTTTACATATTCCATATGGACACACAGATCTTTCATCCACCTCACCTATTGTTATTGAAGCTTTTTCTATCTCTATCTTAGTTCTTTTGACCATTCCCCATGAGAGGAATGGAATTATGCACACTTAGCCTTCCATGTTGCTAAACCTCCCTATCTCTGAGTATTATCTCAGATGATAGTTTTTCCATGAAAGCCTTTCCTGATGCCCTCAGGCAAACGTTGTTTCTCTTTCCTAAAGTCAGTCTTTTCTTGGCCATTTCATTTGCTCATATCTCATTCTACTTTTAATTTATAGAAATATAATTCATGGGATCATTGGTAGGTGGTTAGTAGAGACTCTGAATATATATGGATTTATCCTACTTTCCATTAGATCATAAGCTTCTTGAGAGCAGGATAGTGTTTTTTTCTCTTCTTGTACCTAACACTGGTTATAGTGTCCTGTACAAAATAGATGCCAATTTTTTTGTTGTTGTTAAATTGGAGCTTGAGATAAGGATAAGCTCCCAAAAGATATTAAAACTAAACCCACAACCTTCCCCCCGTCAAGACACCTTCCCTATAACTTTTCATTGAGTTTAAGAACACATGAACTGGATGTAACCTTTTTATCATTTTTATTCTTATGACTTTCTGCTAATGGAAAATGTAAATCCTTTGCAATTTACAGCAGATATTACATTATCCCAGTTCCCATGGTTCTGTTATCTAGGGTTGTCTTAAACATTTATAACTAATTCGACACCAGTGATGTTCTAATTAAAGTTCATTCTGTAACATCCAGTCTAATCATACATAAAACTGTAAGGATCTTTCTCTGCCATTAGATTGCCAGGCATTTCATGGCTGGTTTACAAGAAATGTTAGAAACAATTTTGCTTATTTGTTTAGGAAATCATCACTCACATAATTCTGACTTCATATTATCATGTTGCATTTTTTCCAGCTAATTCTGGGTTTTCATTAGAAGTGATTTTATGCAGAGATATTTTCTTTAGACACAATTGTTAATTATAAAAAGGATCCCAATTACTGAATTGCCTGATGGCAGAAGTTAGATTCTTCTAAGCATGACCTATGTGGTTAGTAGAAAGACAGGGAAACTTTCAAATCTTAACAAAGATAAAAATTAGTGTTTTGAATTAAAAAAAAATATTAGTTGATGCTAAGATTTTGTTCTGAATAGATGAAGCTAGATGTAATAAGATGAGCTCTGAATTTAGGGTTGGAAAACAAACTCTAGTCTCATCTCACCTAGAAGGCATGCAGAATGGTAGCTGAAATCTGAATAATTTACTTTATTAACTGACCTTAGACAAGTTACTTAAATTTGTAAGATATTGCTTGCTTCCTCAGTGGAAAAATGAGGCCATGGACTAGATAACTTCAGAGATCCTTTCCGAACCCATCATTCTGTGATGGTGCAAAAGGCAACTTATGTGATTTATGGCAAGAGAATTCACTTGAATGTTTCTCAACTAGATGTTTCTCAAATGTTTCTCTTCTGGTTTGAAATCCTGTTATCCTAGGATTAAAAGATCCCTTCCAATTAAATGATTATATGTCTGTATTTCTCTCTTTAGTATATCTCTTTAGAAGGGCGGGGTGGGGGGTGGGTCTCTTTTCCTCAAAACTCTGCACATTCATGCAACATATTATATTTTTTGCTTTCATCTCATTCCAATTTGTATTTAGGTAGATGACTTTTTTTTCCCTTCCAAAATGTCAGCCCCTTGAGGGAAGGCCCTATTTATTCCTGTGGCTTTATAGTTTTTCTCCTTAATTACCTAGCAGCATATACTGGGGGCCTTATTCCTATTGAATGAATGTTGAAGGACTTCCACTCCACTGCACCAGTGAAGACATTTTGATCATCTATAAAAAGAAACATTACTTTTGCTGAGTAGTAAAATAGTATCTTAGACAGGGTATGCAGTCTAGGAAATTAATAAATGACAAATTTTTACGTGGATATGATGGGTTACAGGCTCTGGGAAACCTCTTGAACTCTGATTGAATTTTCCCACTAGATGAGGCATTTTCCTGAGGCCATTATCCTAGGCCCAAATCTCTGTTACACTTAACCTAGCCTAGTCTAGCTACTTGACACCCTTGATCCTATCAAAATATCTATACCCAAATCTATTACCCTTAAACTAGCCTAGGCCTTCATTGCTTGTCATCTCCAGGTAGCCTTCAGCTATTTCCCACCCTTAATCTCTTTACTAAAGTCTGACCTCAGTTCCTTCAAAAATCCTCCTTAGACTCCTCTTCAAGACCCTCCCCAAACTCCTCCTCTAGAGCACCCCTAAATTCTCCCACACTCTTTCTGTATTTAAGATCTTGCCTCCATGAAGAGGCAAAGAATGCAATCTAGCGCAGACTCATTCTGTGTCACATTATTCTGGTCTGCTCATCAATACAAGCTTCCCATATACTCAGGCTCCTTAAGAGTCTACCCATTAAGGCAAATCTTTAAACTTTGCTTTACTTTGACTGAGAGAAGAATTGAGTCAAATTCATTTGACAGGACCTGGTGTGTTGATATTTTGGGGTCTCAAGCACCCCTAAACCCTAAAACTCAACAGAGAGAGTGCCAGGCGTAGAGACAGGAAGAATATTCCTTCGCTCAAATCTGGTTTCATATACTTGCTAGCTATGTGAACCTGAGCAAGTCACTTAACCCTTTTTGCCTCAGTTTTCTCATTTGTAAAATAACCTGGAGAAGGAAATGACAAATCACTCTAGTATCTTTGCCAAGAATATCATAAATGGGGTCATAAAGAGTTAGATATGACTGAAAAATTATTTGAATGTATGCCAAGCTCTGTTTGAAGTGTCAAAGATCCAGGTTAGTCTTACTTTCAAGGAGTTTACATTTTCCAAATCTCGAATGACTTGAAGATTCCTCCCATCCTCAAAGAGACTTTGGCTTCCTTCAAAATGTTGCTAAAGTGCCATCAATGGAACAAGGTTTATATTTTCTTCTGAGGTTATTTGGTATCTACTTTGAATGTTCCTGTTATTGTATATTGTCTCCCAAGTATAATTTATATTTCGTGGGGGGTAAGGACTATTTTTGCCCTTTTTCGCATATTTCTTTCATCTAACACAATTCTTGGCACATTGTAAGTACTTAATACAATTCTTATTCATTTATTCTAATGGGGTTGGTAACTGGGAGTGGTGGCCAGAGAAGAGTGTTTTGATCTGTTAGATCAATGGGATACTAAGTGAAATAATAGGGCAATTTATGGATGGGCTCTTTCCAGAGACAGTTGTAGTATTGATTTGATTACAGTTTTCTGAATAAAAGTTGACCAAAGAATAGGAGAGTTAGCAGGGGTGAAGATTAAGAAAATTACAGGGAATTTATGATTCAGTAATCTAACTTCTTAGGTCTTTGGAGATCTGGTTTGCAAGATGGATTAGCAGCAATTTATCTGGACCCAAATAAAATCCCAGAGGATAAAACTGAGACCAATGGATGGAAGTCAAAAGAATGAACTTTTGGACTTGATATTAGGGGTAGTACAGACGTGACATATAATCTCAGTTCCCACCCATGCCCCCTCTTTTTCTCTCTTTCTCCTCTATCTCAAGCCAACAACTACTCACCCTCTGCTAGATTGGGAAACCTCAAAGTATAGTGGCCACACTACTATGACTCACTCTCTAGAGGTTACCCTAGGGGGTGGTTGTCCTAGAATTGGGCATTGTAGCTTATGAGTCCCCACCAGTATGCTGTTGATAAAGCATCTAGCTGAACTCCATTAACCACTCTTCAGAAACATTTAGTAAAACAGAAAACAAAGCAAAAAGAATGAAAGCATAAAATGATACGATATTGATGAGGTATGGGTTCTGGGAGCCCCCTCGAGCTCTCCTTGAGTCCTTGAGGTACAGGCTCTGGGAACCTCCCTTGGAATCTTGATTAAATTGTCTCATTAGGTGAGGCATTTGCATGAGGCAATAAGCCTTACATTGTGGCTGGACCCAGACCTCTAGCCTAGTTACTAACTGATAACTACTAGCCTAGTTACTTGCCTAGCCCTACATTGTTCATCTACTTCCTACCCTTGAGCCTATCAAAATATCAATACACCCTTGAACTGGCCTAGCCCAACATTGTCTGTAGCCTCCAGCTAACTCCCACCCTTAATCATTCCTTGACCTCATTATCTCCTTCTGAAGACCCTCCCCAAACTCCTCCTCTAGATCACCCTGGATTCCTCCACAACCTTCTGTATATAAGACCCCATCTCACACCATGCAGGGGGAGAGCACCAGAGAGCACCATGGAATAGGGAGAGCACCATGGAATAGGGAGAGCACCATGGAAAAGGGAGAGCACCATAAAAGAGTGAGAGCACCATAGAATACCATAGAATAGTGAGCATCTCATAGAATGACCTAGCACAGACTTACTCTGTGTCTAATGCAATCTAACTTTTAATAAACTTTACCTTTCTTTGGCTGAGAAGACTGGAGTCGAATTCATTCAACAGGACCTGGCATGTTGGTATGTTGGGGTCTCCAGAGCAACCCTATCCCTCTTAGTAGGTAACCTCTTCAATATGACAGGATAATGTGCCTATAAACCCAACACAGACTGATGCATACAGTATCTGGGAGGGAAGAGGGGAACAGCTTATAGAAATGTAGTAGAGAAATACCTGGGTAGGGAACACACATCCAGATAGATTCATAACTCAAAGCTCAAGGGTTTGATATCTTTTTTCTTGCTCAGGAACAATCTGTACAACTACTTACTAATGGGCAGAGCTGGTTCTTTGTTGGCTATTTCACTCAAGCTTTTCCTCCTTTAGGCCTCTCAACTCTCTTGATGGGTGTGGACACTTTTTTGTTGCCTTTTCCATGTGAAATATTCCTCTTTTCAACTGCTTCAGGTAGGAGTATAATCCTTAAATCAAGGTAAAAACCCTAAGCCTGGGATCTGCAGAACTCATCCAGGTCTGTTCCCTTGTCTGGACATGGAAATAGCATCACACCTATTTGCCAAAAGCAAAAATCCTAAATTTGGGACCTGTAGGACTTCTCCAGAGCTGTTCTTTTATCCAGGCTTATAGAAGTTTCAATATCATAGTAGAAAATGAAAGTGCAGCAAAGCCAATACTTTCCCCTCTTCAGCTCTTCCAAACAGTGGATAGCATTGCATACTCAGATCCCTTCTGAGATCCATTTGTACCTCTAGCCTGGAATCTGAAAGTGATTTTTATGTTTCTGACCTCAGTTCTCTGAAAATCCTCAGATCAGATCAGCTATCCTATTGGCTCATGAATATAACTATACCTAACCAGATAATACACATTTCCCCCCACTCATCAAACAATTCTAGAAGTCAGAGTTTACAGCCATTACTTGCAAAATCCCTAAGTCGGTGAAATGGAAATTGGATATTAGGAAACAGGGCATCTGGTCCTTTTTAGCCTGAGTCTTTTTTCTGTGAGGATTTTTTTTCCTCCAGTGTCCCTTCTACCCACACTTAATGATAATTCATGTTTCCTTCTGTTCAGACAGATTATACACAATCTGAAACATCACCCTCTTTCAAGAAGAATGTTTATAACTAATAGATAAGTCCAAAAATGAAATAATCTAATGATCTTTCTTTTTAATTAATGAATTTCCAATAACTGGAGGTATTAAAAAAAACTGGATACCTACTTTTGTGGAATGTTATAGCAGCTATTTCATTTAGAAATTGGACTAGATGTCTGGCCAAAGTACCTTCCTAGTCTCATCCTAGGAATTCTGTAATTCCTTCCTCTATTTAATTGTAGGCTATATAGCCTGCAGCAAAATCAGTGCGAAAGTAATGCTACTATTTTACACTTGAATCATACCATGCATATTTTATTGTCTTATGACCTTGATGAATTTATTTAACCCCTTCCCCACACCTTTTGAGAAAAGTGAGACATAAGATCTTGCCCATTGTAAAGATTGTGAAACTGAGAATATAGAAAGACTGCATGATATGGTAGAAAAAGCATGAAACTAGGTATTAGAATATTTGGGTTATTATCTAGGTTCTGCTACCAGTTGTTAAAGTAATCTAGGGTAGGTCACTTAACCCTTTCTAGATTTGAGGTTTTTTTTAATTTTTTTTTATTTGTATGATAAGGTAATAGGTATACCTGATATATTCAAAGGTCCTTCCAAATGTTAGAATTGTATAATTGTATGGAAATTGAATTACCTTCCCAGGGTCATATGGTTAGTCAACTGTGGGTTCAGGATTAATATTTAGAGTTGCTTCCTCTACCACCACCTCGAAACAGTTTATTAGTGATGGTAATATCTTTCTGCTCCAATAGACATAAACCACACTGTCGTCTGAGTGGTCCTCATTGTGAAACATAAAGGTTATACCACTGGCAATTGAAGAAAATATCCCTTCATCAAATGAAGGGATATTTTGTTGAATTCAATTTGAAGCTTGGCTGTTATAGAATGGAAAACTCTGAAACCCATCTCTCTTATATACCATTAGTGATATGAAAAAAGAACAAAGGGCACCAGACTGAATGATGATAAAGGAATTTGGACAAAAATATCAGTAATTTATTTTTGCTTTATCCAGGCCTAGACTGCACAGAAGCTAGGAATACTACAAGAGGAGGACCCCAGCCCCAGGAAAACTAGGATGAACATAGGTCCATTGATCGGAAGTCCAGAGTAGCACTCAGAGCTGGGAACCATGGTAGGGGGTGGAGGTGAGGAAGGAGGGAAACAGGCATTTCTTAAGCATTTCTATACTTCCTATATGTAAGGCACTGTGCTAAATGCTGGGGATACGAATATAAACTGACAATTTCTGCCCTCTCTTAGCTCACATTTTCATGTAAAGTACACATACACACACACATATATACATGCATGTATGTGTTTGTACATGTATACACACATATGTATAATAATGTAGGGAAGACAACACAGAAATAAAAGATGAAAAATATGGAGTATTTTTTGTTTGTTTAGTCATTTCAAATCATGTTCAACTCTTCTTGATTCCATTTTGGAATTTTCTTGCAAAAGATACTGGAATGGTTTGCCATTTCTTTCTCCCATTCATTTTTCAGATGAGGAAACTGAGGGTAAACAAGGTTAAGTGACTCGCCCAGGGTCACACAGCTAGTAAGTGCCTGAAGCTAGATTTGAAATCAAATTTTCATGAATCCAGGCTGAACTTTCTATTCACTTTGCCACTATTTCACGTGTAGGGGGACTACTATGAAATCTAGAAGTCAGGAAGAGAGCCTGGAGGGGAATAGAGGCTGACTTGGGCCCTTCCACAATAGGGAGGCCCCAAGAGAAACTCAACAATAGGAAAAAGGGACAGACTTTGTGGCAGAAGATTCCAGGTTGAGTGGGTCCCTGGTGTGGTTGGATTTCTAAGGTGTGGAGATGCCAGGTTTTTAAGTTCTAAGATGACTCAGTAGCAGAACTATAGTTATAAAGTTAAAAAAGTCAGGATCAAGACTAGGAGTGAAAGAAATGGAAACACACAGCAATCTACACTGTGTAAAGTCACTGTTTCATATGCAGTGTTCTTTTTCTGCTGTCCTTTGTATGTGGAAATGCTAAGGTACTTGTCAAGTTCAGTATAAGAAAAAAAATTAAATTAAGAATTCTATGGGTTGGACACACCAGAATACCATTGTGCAGACATTAGAATATCAGAAGCTACATCTTAATTTTGTGAACTTTCCTCCATGTCTTAGAGCAACACTTCCAACTGTTACTGCATTTCTAATTACAGAGAAACCCCTGGCAAAATCCAAGTGACAGTCAAGGCTTCCTATACCAGGAGTAAAAGGGAAATCAGAATGGAGTTAAGATCTTCTATTATTTCTTGTGTGTGTGTGTGTGTGTGTGTATGTATGTGTGTGTGTGTGTGTGTGTGGCT
Organism: Petaurus breviceps papuanus; assembly: GCF_028583685.1. NCBI lineage: Eukaryota > Metazoa > Chordata > Mammalia > Diprotodontia > Petauridae > Petaurus > Petaurus breviceps. The sequence continues at coordinate 30,661,336 of NW_027185698.1, read as the reverse complement.
TTTACATTGACATATCAATCTGGTATTCTTTCCTTATGAAAAAATTGAGTTATGTCACATACCTGGATTGTACATCTGGTGGAATTAGTCTTTGAAAAGCGAATTAGACATCTGATTCCCTTTCCCTTAAATTCCAGTTGCCAACACGTCAAAAATGCATTGCAGGTGCTTAGAGAGCAGTTAAAGGTAGCAAATCTCAACTCTTTAGTTAACAACAGACAGAAGGGGATGATTATGAAGCTTTGAAACAGAATGAAGAAACAACATCCTACTTATATCAATGTGGAGTTAATTTCTGAGTGCATAGGTAATTATCAGCGACCTTTAGTTACGGGAGCTGAGCCGGTAACCTTCACTCTGTGGGTCTAAATTTATTAATCTGTTCAAAAAAATGGTAGGACTAATAATCACTAAGGTCCCTTCCATTTCTAAAATTATATGATGTAATGAGTAATGTATCACTGTCAGTCTATAATTATAGCTACCATTTTATGCTACTTTTTCCTCTTTTCTGAATTGTTCTTTCTTCCTTCCTCACTCCCTTCCTCCTTCTATTTCTGTATAAGGGACAAATATGTGGTAGAAATCATTGCAGCATATATCATTACTATCTATACCCAGATACACCAGGTACCATATCATCATGTCCCTTGAAATTTAACAGCCCCATTTAGTTGAGATCCATCATAATTTGGATATTCTATGTCAAATGTGAATTATGCATTGTAAAACTATTCCTAAAAAGAATATTAATTTCTAATAAATTCTGGTGAGTATCTCTCATATGAATATTTTATCATATTTTACTAAGTATTGTTCTGTAGTTAAGGTATATTTGTAAGTCTTATCTTCCCAATTGGTTTGTGAGCTCCTTAAAGAGGATTATAGACCAGTCACTCAATTAAGATTTACTGTGCATTACTATAGGTCAGTTTCTGGGGATATAAATAATAAAAATAAGAAAAAAAACTAAATAATACAAACCATAATGTCACCAATATAATATTTAGTAATTTAAGATTTACAAAATTATATATGTATATATATACATTTTGTCTGACTTACTTGATTAAACATGAATAAATTATCTAATTGACTGGAGACATAGAAATCTCTTGCTGAAACATTTTTTTTTTGCCTTTTTGGAAGGGGGGAGGCAGGGCAATGGGGCTTAAGTGACTTGCCCAAGGTCACATGGCTAATAAGTGTTAAGTGTCTGAGGTTGGATTTGAACTCAGGTCCTCCTGCCTCCAGGGCCAGTGTTCTAATCACTGCACCACCTAGCTGCCCCCTGAAACATTCTTAATGACCAATTATCAAATGACATAAAGTTAGTAAAGTGCTTAACACAAGCAGCTCTGTGGGGCAGTAGATAGAGACCTGACCTGGAGTCAGGAGAACCTGAATTAAGATCTAGTTTTAGACACTTACTAGCTGCATGACAATGCACAAGCTACTTAACCACTATTGCTTAAAAAGAAAAAAAAAATAGTGCTTAGCATAGTGTCTCACTCAAAAAGATCTTGGTAAACAGCATATAGAACAGAGAAGCTGGAACAGAACTTATTTGGAACAGAATATTTCATGCTTAGAATAACTGATATTCATAGAATCCTTTAAAACTTATATGGTGCTTTATTCTGACTCATTCATTTTCCAGAGAACAAAATAGGGCCAAACAAGTCACAGATCTTGTCTTGGTCCAAAGAGAATTAGTGGCAGAACCAGGTTTAGAACCTCTCAATTCCCATGCTCCTACTCCACTCAGATAATACCAAAGATCAAACAGAAGAAGGAATCTATTTCATTATGGTCAGAAATTCTAGGGAATAGTGCTTGAAATGTCTTATTTTTCACTTTAAATATTTCAGCTCTATATGAAAGGTTCGAAATTCCTGATGAAGAGCCATGCAATTAAAATGCTTGAAGAGATGGGTAGAGTATCCTTTTTTTCCCCCATTGAAACATAAGGTTATTTAATTTTTGATTATGTAATATTATCTTACTCTCCCAGTAAATCCTGTCCTACATTAGAAATATTGTATTGTACTAAAAAGTCTTTCATTCCCAGCCCTATAATTGTAAATAATATATTAGCATCGCTTAAGATGGTAAAATAAAAGATGAATCACTCTTTTTAATAGTCCACATAAATAATTATCGGATCAATAGTTCACAGTATATAATCTACAATTAAAGGTATTCAATAATTCAGTAAGAAAATTGCTTCATTTTTGTATTTAAAATCCATTCTAGGAATATTATACATCTCTTAAATTGACAATTTATCCTACCTAAGCCATAATGAGACCACTTAGAAGAAGCAGTGTAATATGCAAGGAGTAGACAAGGAGACAGACAACTAGATTCTGGTTCTAGCTCTTCCCCTAATGAGAGACATGACCTTGTACAAGTCATTTAACTTTGCATCTCCATGGCCCTTTTCAGTTCAAATAACCATCATTCTAAAGTCCCTTACAATTTCATCTCATTCTGTTTCAATAAGATACATGCTTTTAGACCTTTCATAAGAGATTACTCTAAGAATTATGAGGTTGTAGATTTAAAGCTTAGAGGAAGGGTCTTCAGAGGCACTCAAGGCAACTAGATAGTGAAATAGAGAGTTGGACTTGGAATCAATAACACCTATGTTTGGATCCTGCTTTATACCTTTACTGTGTATGAGCCTTTCTTCTTTGAGCTTCAGTTTCCTCTTCTGTAATGTAAGGATAATAACAGCATCTACCATGTGGTGTTGTGAGGATCAAATTAGATAACATGTAAAGACTTTACCGTTTGTTCCTCTGTGAAGCTTCATGTATTTCTACACCAAGCCTTTTCTCTATATATCCTTACATGTGTTTAATACTCTTACTGGGGTGGCCAGGTAGCACAATGAGTAAGATCACTGGCCCCAGAGTTGGGATGACCTGGGATCGAATCCAGGCTCAGACACTTAGCACCCATGTAGAAACACCTGGCCGTGTAACCTTGAGCAAGTTACTTAACCCCAATTAATTAAAAAAAATACTCTTACCAGTTCAGTTAATAGAGAGTGTCATCTGATTCCCACTCCCTATACCCTTCCTTCCCATTTGTACACTGTTCTTCTCAGGTACCCGCTATTGAAGAATACCAACTGTACCCCCTTACTCCTTTTTCCTCTACTTCATTGTATAGAACATTGGTTCTGGAGTTAGAATGGCCTGATTTCAAAGCTAGCCTCAGATTCTTCTGATTTGTGTGACTCTGAGCAAGTCACTTAACTTTTGTCAGTCTCAGTTTCCTCAAAAGCAAAATGGTTGTAATAATAGCACCTACCCCTAGGGTTGTTAAAAGGTTCAAATGAGATCATCTGTGTAAAGTGTTTAGATGCCTGGCATATAGTATACACTTAATGAACACTTATTTATCTTCTGATTTTCTATACTTGTGTATTCCTTTGACCTTCCTTTTTCTTTCCACTCAGAAACCTTAGAAGAGAACCCATATACCTTTTGGACAACTCTTAAAAAAATAAACACTGTCCATGCTCAGTGAAGACATTAATGTTCTGAAAGTACATATCTGTCTTCTTTTCCTCTTAGAAAGTTTACTCTTCAGCATCATATAGCTTTGTCAACATCTCAAATAAACTTACATTCTTTTTGTTTCCTTTAACCATTATGCTTGTAATCTCAAAGTTCCTAATCAGCTTGAGTATTTTTATCAGAAATGCTTGAAAGTTTTCTATTTCGTCAAAAGTATTTTTTTCCCATAAGATGACACTTTGCTTTGCTGCTAAGCAGAGTGGATGTAGTCCCAGGACTGAAGTCAGTAAGATCTCCATTCAAATTTCATCTCAGACACTTGCTAGCAAACCGAGTTTTGGCAAGTCACCAAGGTTCTATCTATCTCAGTTTCCTTAACTCCAAAATGGAGATAGTAATGGCATCTACTTCTAAAGTAGTTCTGAGCATCAGAGAAATGATATTTGTGAAAGGCTTAGCTCAATGACTCATACAGAAACTTAATTTTATTTCCTTCCTTCTTAACCTATTTTTTTTGTGTTTTGGAGTGTTACATTCCAAGATGATCTCTCCTCATTTACAATATAAGCCATCAGTTCTTAAGTGATAATAACTGCAGTTCCTTAGCACTTCTACTCACTCTTCCTAGATGCATACGGTATTTTTTCTTCAATATGGAAATGCTAGATTTTGACTATGACATTCCTTAACATTTTTCTTTGGAGTTTTTTTTTCCCAGAAGGTTATTGGGCAATTCTTTTCTAATTTTGTCTTTTGGTTCTAACAGATATGAGAAATTTTCATTTAGCATTTCTTGAAATGCAGTGATCAGACTTATTTATATGTTTTAATCATGGTTTTCAAGGAATTTATTTGATTCTTAAATGAGCTCTCCTTTATCTGTTTTCCAGGTCAGTTGTTTCTGACATCAGATATTTTAAATTTTTTACTTTTTTTCAAATTTTTGCTGTCTTATTGAGTCATTTGTTTCTATTTAATCTATGCCCATTTTTATTACTTTATTTTAAACTTAAATTTTAAAACTTAAATACCCAGTAAGAAGAGAAAAAATATATTATAGATTTAAATACTAAAATTTTAATACAAAATAAAAAAGCATTTCTGTGTGTATTCTAAAATGTAAGAAAGCATTTAATATATATATATATATGTATATATATATATATACATACATACAGAGAGAGAGCAATAAATGTATATGCCAATTTTTGAGGACATCATTACTACTTTGGTAAGATTTACTACTTTCTCTTTAAAGCTGTTTATTCTCCCAATTATTCATTCTAAAACTTACTTAATTTTTTGTCTTTTCTTCTAGGTATTCATAGAGACTGTGGGAAATGATTACACACACATATATTAATCTTTTGAATTGCTACTTACATCTTTTATTGAATTGTTCTTTTTCTAGGTGCAATTTTTAAATATCTCTGGGTCTACTATAGCTTTATCATGGTATCTGTCTTTTATTTTAACTCATCATCATTAGTTTCTGAAATGAAGTTTTGTGCCAGGGCCAGGATCTGACTACTGCCTAACTGTTGAGTGAAGTGGTCAACCATTCTTGGTCTTGCCATTGGTCCTCTGAATTTCTTTGTGAATCTCCATCTTCTAGCCTTCTTTGTATTTTTGTGATTTGGAGCATTAGATCTTCATAGTCCAATATGGTGCCTCAGTACAGAGTGCCATATGCATCAGAATCCCTAGAACTAGATACCCCAATATAAGAGTTGTTGCCTCTACATTGGTCTGGATTTTCCCCTGTTGCTTTTTGAAGAACCCTTCTGCTTTTGATGCCCTAGTATGCAGAATCTTTCAGAATATAGGATTCTCTGGCTTCTTTGATTACTCTGGAGGCATTTGGCTGGTTTGTCTGTTAATATTTCTAACGGTCCCTTTCCTATTGCCTCTAGGCATCTGGTTGGCTTTTTTGTGTGGTTCTTAATGGAAGAAATAACTTGTAATGGTGTTACGTTGAATTTTTTTTCAACATTCATAGATTATTTTCCTTTATATTTTTGGTGGAATAGATATTGGAGAGATAGACTACCTGTTTCCATTCAGGTAAGCATCATGGCTAAACATCCTCTTTTAAACTGTGTCTTACTTTGGCCAAATCATTTAACTTTTGTGGCTGTTTCCTTAATCACAAAACTGGAATATAACTACTTGTATTCCTCATGGGAATGCTATGAAAAAGACTATGTAAATGTGGATTATTCTAGAATTATCATAAACTAGCATAACACTACAAGATGGTGCACAATAAATGCCTAAAAGGGCAGAATGGTGGTGCAGTAGATTGAGCACTGGGTTTAGAATCAGGAAATCTCATCTTCATGTGTTCAAGTTCAGTCTCAGACACTTACTAGCTGTGTGACCCTGGGCAAATTACTTAACTTTGTTTTCCTCAGTTTCCTCATGTATAACATGAGCTGGAGGATGAAATGGCAAAACACTCCAGTATATTTTCCAAGAAATCTGCAAACAGAATCACAAAGAGTTGAACATGACTGAAATGACTAAATAACAGCAAATGCCAAGACTACTCAAAACAATAAATGCTATGAAATGAGAAGAGAAAGAGTTGTCATGGGGTTAGAATAATCATGGCAAATTTCATGAAGAAAGCTGTGAACCTTTTAGATTTAAATTGTATTAAATGAGATTAAAGGTAATAAATATTCTCTTTAAGAGTGTAAAAGGAATAGAAATGCATGGGATTATTGTCGTCATCATTATGGTGTTTGTAGCCCATGTACCATATTTGCTTAGTAACATAGTTACTCAATTAAAAAACCACCAAATAAAGAAATGTCGATGTTTATATCAATCTATAGATCTAGATCTATATTGATCTATTTTAATATCAAGATCTGTTTATCTCTGTATAAATAGATCTATAAACATTTATTTAGATCATTCTTAGATCTAGCTTATAGAGAAATGCTAAGCATAGACTATATAATTCTAGATCAATCTAGATCATATATGGATCTAGACAGTTATATCTATGGATTGATATGAATCTAGATCTATAGATATTTTCATGTTTGCTTAAAGAGAGATGTGAATTTGGAGGTCTGTATCTGTAGATCTTTATCTACAGATACAGGACTTATATCTAAATGTAGAAAATACAAACATACATACATACATACATACATACATACACACATGTTGGGAATGGGAGAGAATCAAACTGATACAAACTTATAGTATGAGTACAAAGGAAAAGAAATCATCTCTTGCATTCACACAATATCTCCTAGATTATCAAACATGTTCATGTGCATTATCACACAATAGTCCTCTGAGCAAGGCAGCTACATTTTTACTAGTTTTGTTTTATGTAAGAAGAAACTGAGGCTCCTTTTGATTAACTTGTTTAAAGTCTCACAGTTGATAAGTGAGACGCTGCCACCAGATCACCAGGATCTACCTAGTGTGGGCATCTTGCCCTCTGATGTATCAGTACTCCTTCTTCCCAAAAGGGAGAGCTTATTTTTGGACCTTGACATCTAGAGACCCTATTTTTACTGCTGCTTATTAATCTATGCAGACTTCATTCTGTGGCTTAACTCTTCAAATAGACATATTGGTGAATGAAAACTCACGTCATCCACTATACACAGTGTGCTCCAGCACATGTTCCATATCCTAGTCATCTACCAGGAGACCAGGGACTACTGAGCAGATGCAATGCCTGCTGATCTTCCATTTTTGGAATATGCCTACTTCAACCCCAGTCTTTCCACCCTTACTCTTTACCTTAGTACATTAATAGAATCAACATCAGAATAGTTACTCCAAAATGTATGACAGTGTGACTTCCTTTGACTCTATTCAACGTTCCTGTGACTCCTTTGACTAAAAGTTCTTTCTCTAATCCCTGCTTTCCTATCTGTGGCATATCTTCTTAGTAAAATGTAAGAGCCTGGATGACCAGAGCTGTCTCATTTTTGTATTTGTATACCCAAAGCCTGGTATAGTGCCTGGCACATAGGACAAATTCAATAAAGGCTGACTGAATGAGTGATAGAGAATATATATGAAAATGACTGCCCAACTGGTGGACTTTCCATACTACCTCCTGAGAAGTAATCATCCTATCATTGTTCCATATTTTAAAAAAACAAAGAAAAAGAAAATCAGCTCTCTTATCGTTATAATTTCATAGGACATAGAGCTGTAGTGGCCCATAGAGATAATGTTGTCTAGTATGCTTATGGTACAGATGAGAAAACTGAAGTTGGGAAAAATAAATCCAATAGCTCAATGGCACACTATTGGTAAGTGCTACTACAAGGATCAGAACCCAGGTTTGCTAAATAACAATAGAGTGGTTATAACTGAAACTCAGGGATGATTGACCTGGAGGTGACAGAACACCGAAATATTTGCATTCAGAAATCTCATTGCACAAATGAGTAAAGTCTAATTCTGGTGGACATGAGGCAGATCATTTGGAGAACTGGTAGTGGGTTGTGAATTGTAGTGGGTGACTAGAAAAGGTACTGGAGGAATCTGAGTGAGAATTAGTTTCATTTAGCCTTCATTAGTAATGTAAATGGGAAAGGGAATTAGAGAGCCTATCAGTTAAATCGGCAGGAGGTTAACTTTTTGAAGGGTCTGAAAATTGCAGCAAGAAACAACTAAATTATATACATTGTAGGAAATGTTCAGGTTAGCAATTGGATTAAAAAGAAATCTGAGACATCTATAATCTAACTGTGTCTACCTGACACCCAAGTAACTGATTAAAAATGGGGAAGGAAAGGAAAACACTAAAACTCTTAATGTTCTCATATAAACCAAGGATTCATTCTGTTTTTGTTTTTAATTCTTAAATTCGATCATAGTATTTTTTTTTCTTCTTTGGGGGTGTTGATGGACAAAACTAGCCTTAAACATCAATCAAAGGGCAACTTATTTGGTATAATGGGGTTCTGACACCTGCCTTTGCACCCTTAATCCTCCTCCTTTCACTTACTGATTTGTTTTAGTACTAGAAATTTCGGCTTTAGGGATAGTGAAATTTGTAGCATATACTTTATCTCATGAGAAAAGTACATAGTGAATCATAAGCTTATGTAGGAATATAAACTGTGATTTTTCAGAGATAGACAGAGACACAGAGAGACAGAGAAACAGAGAGATAGAGAGACACTTTGCTAAGCCCTAAGCTAAAATGGAATGTTATTACTCCCACTGAAATTTGTTGTTATTGTCCTATCATTTCATTTATGTATGAATCTTTATGACCTCATTTATTTTTTTGTTGTTATTGTTGCGGTTTTATTTTTATTTTAAAGATATTGTATTGGTTTGCCATTTCCTTCTCCAGTTCTTTTTACATATGAGGAAACTGAGGCAAACAGGGTAAAGTGACTTGCCCAGGGTCACATAGCTAATAAGTCTCTGAGGCCAAATTTGAACTCAGGAAGACAAGTCTCCCTGACTGTGGCCCCTTCCTTCTACCCACTGCATCATCTAGCTGTCCTATCCATTGAACTATAAGAAAGATCATGAAACCTTGTCTAGCATCTGACTTCTGTGTATGACCACCACTAGGGTAAACTCCTGCTCCAGCCTCCAAACTCCATCCCCCCACAGACCACAACTGCACTTGAACTAGAATATAAGACTTCCAAGAGATAGCTTTGCCTCCAATGTTCTTTTCTTTTTCCTCTTTTTTCTTGGGTCTATCCTTGAATATATATTTCCAGATGTGTTTAGTACTTGATGTTCCATTGCCAGAGATAGCTGCTACCATCAGCTTATTTGGATATCCTGCTAACTTGACTGTCAGTTTGCTAGAATTAAAGTCTTTAATATCATGTGTTTATATCACCATTTTAAACAAGAACAATAACTTGCATGGATTTACAATATACCATGTGAGCTATTCACAACTACCCTATGAGTTAATGCAAGTAGAGTGAATCTTATATTACAGATGAGGAGAGTGAAACTGAGTCACAGAGGTTTCAGACTTTGTTATCTCTCTGAAGGAGAGAACTGTACCAAAAGAAGCAATGGCTTTGAAATCTTGCCATCCAGAGCCCAGAATCATATTCTCTCCTGTGATGATTGATAGCTGTGGGGTCCTGGCCAAGTCTTTTTACCTCTGCATCTCATTTTCCTATTCTCTATAAAATGGGGTGCAATCTACCCACCAAGAGAAGGTGCTATCTCACTGTAAATGACTTATCGGTAATGATCTCTTACTGAAAATCCCTGCTGGGCTTTCCCTTATGAGAAGATGCTCTGAAATTGTGATGGAGAGCCAAGCAGTATTTCCCAAGAGGCATCATTTCACACATGGCATTTTAAAAAAAAGTATGTAAAAAGAAAGCTATTTACTTTATTATTCATTTTTTATTAACAATTTAGCTGCATGAAAATGAACAGCCTGTTATACAAGAGAACAGCTTAATATCTAAATCTAGCTCTAATGGTAATAAAAAGTATTATTAATATTAGCATTCCTAAGGTTATTTTTATATGTGAATAATGGCTGTACTGATCTGCTTTCAGGCTACGATAATCAAGATTTTCCACTCAGCAAGTCATCTTACTCTTTGAAATTTACTGTATACCTTTTAAAATGTATATCAGCAGTGAATACAACTTAATTACCAGGTACAATATTGGAAAGATTCAAGGAAATTACAAGTAAGGGCAGTTAAAAATAGCAACCAAGGAAACAAGTATACCTACTTGTAGAATCTAACAATTCAATGCTGATTCCAGGTATAGTCTGGAAAAACTAGTCATGGACCATCCTTTTTCTTCCTTTCTGCAGCCTCTCACTTTCCCTTTGTAGGATCCCAGAAATATTACCAGTCTTACTCCTAACTGACTCTGATTTTTCAACAGGTCACCTCCTAGCTCTGGACCTAGTTAACTCTTCTGAGATGAGGAGGTTATAATGGATATCTGTAGGGGCTCTTTTGACTCTGCCGCATGTGGTTTTTTTTTTTCTTTTGTTTTGTTCTAAGGTCCCTTCCTTGAATACTGAGTTCATTAGGGGCACAGCTAAGATTTAAATTAAAGTCTTTTGGTGTCCTTTGACTATATTTACAACCCTACCTCTCCTTTCCTGTCCTTGTGTTTTCCATAGTATTCTTGCTCAGAATTAAAATGGATTAGATAACTCCTGAAGCTTTTTTCCAACTCTAACATTTTGTATTTACAACTCTAATATACTATAAATGTATCTTTGAGTAAAGTAGCCTGATTGCTATTAGAACCCTCACTTCAATTTCCAAAGGGGCTTGGAGAAAACAGTTCTCCTGATCCTGCCCTACCATTGAACTTTACCTATTCCCTTTGCACCTTGTTCAGCCAAGATAGCCTTATAATATGCTAGGTGGTTACTGATGTGTTATCATTAAGGCCTCAGCATTACCAACTGTGATGTAGGATGAGTGAGGTAGTTCACAGTTGAGGGAGACTTTTGGATAGAAGTTCTGACCATTAATGAAAGGGATTAGGTGCCATTCTTCACACACTTTCTTTCTCTGTCCCCCAATATTGGAATCTCCAGGAAGAATGACTCAAAGGTTAAGTTTCTATTCATGCTTTAAATCTTCCCAAGTATAATAATAGGTACTCAGTATATACTCTGAAACATTATAGATGAAATATGTATTTCTACTATACAACAGAGCTGTTTAACACATATATGGCCCTAAGTCATAGATTGTTAGGAAAACCTAAACAAGAAACCAGTAACATAATTACTATTTTACTGTCCTGGGAAGTGGATACTTAAAACATCAGGATATAATGCAGTTTGCAGAATTACTGAATAGGCATTTTACTTTTCACCTCATTTCTACATAGTCGAAATAATTCCCTCTGGTAATATATTTTTGTGCAGACCAGCCAGCCCTTGAACTCTGACCCTTTGACACACTCATCATTCCCTCTAATCCTACAGCCAGTCAGGTTTGACCAAGGGAGGGTAGATCTCAAAAGCTATGAAACTCACAAAATTTTCTTCAAGATGGAACATGTCTTTGTAATGGTAATGTAATTTGAATTTGAAGACCCCTCTTTGTATTGGCAAGTAAGCAGGTACTTAGCACTTAGTAATTAATCAAATATCTGTGAAAGAAACAGAAGGTATGGGAGAGGCTAGGTGGCACAGTGAATGGAGCACCAGCCCTGGAGTCAGGAGGACCTGAGTTCAAATCCAGCCTCAGACACTTAACATAAAAACTAGCCATGTGACCTTGGGCAAGTCACTTAACCCCAATTGCCCTCCAAAAAAAGAAAAAAAGAAGTTATGAACCCCTGTTCCTGACATAACAGGAAGGGGTTGGCTGAAACTGGAAGTAGCTAATGTTGCGTATATAAGAAAAGCCCCAGAGAGGCTCAGTCAGAATTTCTTGGGAGAAGAATCTGGAGGCAGAGCAGCTATAGAAGAGAGAATCAAGAACTTGTGGTGGTGGAGCTTCTTCTGAACAGGAGCCCAGGAGCCCAGAAGCCAAGGAGCCTAGAAGCCCAGGAGCCCAGTAGCCTAGGAGGCCCTTCCCTCCAGGTTGGATAAGCTGATTCTGATTTTTGAATGAGCTGCAGAAGACTGAGGAAGTATGACCAGGATGTAGGGACTTTGTCTGTTTGCAGCTTAGTTGAGCTTTGAATTCCCAGGAGCAGAAATTGTGAAGGATTTGAGATGGACTGGACCTGGTGAACTTTAATGTGGAGCAGGACCTACCCAGAGAGCTGGATGAGGAACTGGGAGCTGTGTGCCATTGAACCCAGGTGACAGTCTGGTGAATCCAGGTAGAATTTGGGACCATGGAAGGAGATATTGGGAATCTCAGAACCAGGCCCAAGTCAAGATGAAAAGACCTCTCCATGGGTACTGAGTAATGATGAAATTGTAGTTTACCAGTGATGTAGGAGTGGAGGGTCTGTGTATGATACTTAGTAATTGCTGAATAAGTGATTGAGTTAATTTAGTGTGTGCCCCATGAGTGGAAGACCTTAACTATTGTACTTTGAGATTATTGGTCTTTGTTCTAAATATTGTGTCCACTTTGGTGAAAACTATGTGGCCATTTTAATGATAAGCTGTTGAGAATACTATATTGTGATTTTTCTGTGATAAATTGTAACAGTGTGAATGCTGTACCTTGATTTTCTGTGAATGTTTTTCTTTTATTTGTTATGGAATAAATAGAGTGTTCACTATACTGTGTAATCAGAATCTTAAAAGCTATTCACAGTAGCATTCTTCTGGAAAGGTGTTCATGCATGGTGTTACAATCTATCTCAGGAGAGCTGCTTGCTCTTCTATTCTTCAGTAAAGATGGGCATCTAGGTGGTACCATGGATAGAGTGCCAGACCTGGAGACAGAGAAACCTTAATTCAAATCCTACCTCAAATACTTACTCATTGGGTGACCCTGGGCAAGTCACTAAACCCTGTTTGCCTCAGTTTACTTATCTGTAAAATGGACTGGAGAAAGAAATGGCAAACTATTCCAGTATCTTTGCCAAGAAAATCCCAAATGGAGTCACACAGAGTTGGACACAACTGAAATGGCTGGGCAACCACAACAACACTTAAGTAAAGATGCGAAATTAGGGACCCAAGGTCCAAACTCAGTATTGACTAAGCCCAAGTACATCCTGTTCACCATATTATCAGGATGGGAAGGACACCAATCCCACCTGGAGTAACATCTTCCCCCAACCCCTACCCTCCACCAGAGAAAGAGACTTGAAGATTCTAGCTGTGCTTCACTAAAAAAGAAAAGAAAAAAAAAATCATAGCTCAGAGTCACTCCATTTTTAGGATACATCAAGTAAGTGGTTCTTGCTCAGCATCCAATAAGGTAATTGCTCCATCATTACAAAGATCCCTAGTCCTTTAACACTGAGCTCAAAACTGAAGCAAGTGCAAACACAGTCTTCATTGGAGGCCTTCATCTTGCACAAGTATTTATTTCTATGTTTTCGTTCTTACTGTTGTTGACCTTCATTTTTGAAGAGCATCAAAGACGTTATGGGTGTTGTCTTGATTTGTGAAAGAACTGGATTTGTGAGACAGAGTGGTATAAATTCATCAGCCTCACTCTGTCTTCCAGTATCATCAAAGTGAGTTTGACAAGACACAAGTTCCAATGATTGGCAATGACCTGAGAAGCAGGGGATGACCTTGGCATCTTTGACTTCTGATCAAGCTCTAAGCGTTGCACATGGACCATTGCAACAGATTGCTGTCATCTGCCCATTCTGCCAGAGGAGGTGTTCACATGCTTGGGGTAGAAACCCCTCCTCACTCAGCATCAGGTTTGAGGGCAGTTGGTTATCCTCAGCCTGGTTTAACCCATCTACTGAGGAAATTTACTAGGGTGTGGCCCCTGAGGATGCTATGGTTTCTTGGAGTCCCAGGTGAGAGTTGGGTGAAGGTGGACCTCAAAGGTGGAGAAATAACCCTGAAAGGGCCTCAACAAGCTGTCACATTACAAGTGCTAATCCTCCTTGAACATCCCATACACCCCTACATTTTAATTCTTCTTCTCCATGTCACATGAGTAAGCAACTTGGGCAAGACATTTCATCCCTCTGATCCTGAGTGTTCTCAGTTCTGAAGTTAAGGAGTGGAGTTGCACAATCCTCACCTTCCATCCAGCTTATATCTTATTTATCTATCAGCCAACATGTGCAATTTCTACATTCAGTACATGCCTTTGCAACTAGGCTGGTACTAGAGATCAGCCCTAGATCTCGATCAGATTGTTGCCACTAAAAGTTGTTGACTTTTAGGTCTCTTCCCTTCTCGCTCCATAATACACCTACAGACAATACCTGCTTCTGTTTGGGTTTGTGCAGTATTCTGATGATCGTGCCATCCTACGTCTGCATATCAGTGCAAGAGGAAATGTGCTCTCTTTCTACCTAGTGTCGCTGATATAATTGCAGCCATTTCGGTGGTGATGTGAGCTCATGAATGCTTCTCCCCTTTCCATTTTATTTAGAATTAAAATCATACCATCTGATGATTAATCCACTTTCTACAGTGGTACTATTTTTGAAATTTCTTTGCCTCTTTAAAAGAAGTGCATATAAAGGGTTGGAAAATATTGGAGTTACTTGGGAGGATGAGGTACAAGATTTGTCAAAGTGGAGGAAATTATGCCATTGTGCAGATGTTATTGTTGCTGCCAGGTGCTGCATTGTATGCCTTGAGTCAGGGGCCTGACTTTTCAAAAATGGTTAAGATATGATTTATTTTTGCTTCAGTGTGAGAGTGTGGTGATTCTTTTTTCATGTTGTTAAAGATGACATGACCATTCATTCGATGTGGTTGTAGCACATGGGAGTATTAAAATATATATTAAACATACCTATAATAAAAGCTTGTAAAAGAAACTGGGACAGCTATTTATTCTTTTAGAAGCCCCACGTTGCACTAGCTGCTGACACAACAAGTTGCCAAAATAATCAACAGATTCAATTACATTTCATTCCATAAACATTTATTACGTGTCTAATATATGCAATAAAAAAACACATTTCTATATCTCTCTTAAGATTTTCATGTTATACCATTCCTCTAAACTACAAAGTATCAAGGCTGTTATCCCCATTGACAGAGGAGAAAATTGTAATGTAGTGAGGATAAGTAATTTTTCTGGAGTCACAAAGTTGCTCAAGTATGAGTGAGTGCCTGGATATGAAGCTGGGTGTTCTTGACTCCCAATCCAACAGGCCTCTACACCAGAGATATAAAAAAATAGCTAGATCAAAATGTAATTGGGAAATATTTAACAAAGTAAATACAGATGCATAGAAATATGCATCTGTGGTAATGGTAATATGTGGTTTTCTAAGTCAGTATATAAGAAAGGATTCTTATGTATACTTTAGTGGCCCCTGTTTCTATTGGAGTTTGACCCCACTGCTCTATGTATTGTATTAGGACCTTGTGATGGATGGGGGGAGGGAATTTGTCTACTAGGAGTTTATAATCTAATTGGATGACTTAAAGATGCACAAACACGACAGAGGGCAAAATGTAAACAAAGGAAAAGTGACCAAAGAACATTTGAGGAGGGACTGCATTTCATCTGGAAAGGATCAAAGAAGGCTTCATGGAAGAGCTGGATCTTGAATGAAAGAATTTTCAAAGTCATTCATTCCATAAACATTTATATAATTCCCAACTATTTCAAATGGAAGACATCAAGATGGGAATGCATTCCAGGCATAGGTAAGTGTAGGGTAGAGTCAAGCTTAACAACTGTATGGAAATAAGATCATGGATTAAATACTCAAAGAGACCTTAGACGGCTTCTAGTCTAAACTCTTAATTTTACAGATGACAAAACTGAAATCTAGAAAAGTGGTTTGCTTAAGGTTTCATAGGAAGCAGAGGCAGAGCTAAGGTTCAAACCCAGGCCTTTTTATTCTGAAGTAGGGGTTCTTAAAAATATTTTTCATAACTATTTTTGTATGGGGCATCTAGGTGACACAATGGAAAGAACACTGAACTTGGAGTCAGGAAGACATGAGTTCAAATCCAGCCTCAGTCATTTATTAGCTATGGGATCTGGGGAGAGTCACTCTACCCTGTTTTCCTCAGTTTTCTCATCTGTAAAATGAGCTAGAAAAGGAAATGGCATGTCACTCCAATTTTCTTTGCCAAGAAGACCCTAAATGGTTTCACGAAGAATTGGACATGACTGAACAACAATAAATTTTATCTAATTGATTTCCTTTGTAAAGCTGCTTATTTTATTTTGAGCATTTAAAAGTTTCATGCCCACTAAGAACTCTTGCTCTCACTCCCATGTTCCACACACTGGACAGCATTGTCTCCCAGGTCAGGATGAGGTCAGGAAACTAGTGATCCATTTAGGCTTGGATGCTGTGTATCAATGTGTTAGAGAAGGGAGGTTCCCCTTTGCTCAGGTTCTTAACCTTCAGTTTATTCTTGACTATTTCTCCCATGCACCTTATATAAGATAATAAACAAAACAAACAAATCTTTTATTGCACAATGTTTCTTGATTCTCTCCCCTTCTCTCCATTCACATGACAACTAACCTAGTTCAGGCCCTTTTCTTTATTCTTGACTTCTGTGACAGCTTCCAAGATTCTATTTTTTCTCCATTTCAATCCATTTTTTTTATAGCTGCCAAATGATTTTTCCTAAAATGTAATCTTGACCATGTTACTTCCCTGCTCAAAAATGTTCAATGGCTCCCTATTGCCCCAGGATCAAATCTAAATCCCTTATACTCTCATTCTGTTCCCTGTAGTATCTAATTCCCACCTATTTTTCCATATTTCTTTCCTACCATTCTCTTTCACGTATCCATGTTTAGCCAAATTGGCGTGTAGTTGTTTTGTGAACTCAGAATTACATTTCCTATCTCTGTGCTTTCACATGGGTTAACACTTACAATAAAATGTTGTGCCTCTTGACCTCAGCCTTGTAGAATCCCTAGCTTCTTTCAAACCTCACCTAAATGTGTTAGCTCTTTGGGGAAATCTTTCCTAATCTTCCCTTGGCCCTCTGCACACACACACACACACACACACACACACACACACACACACACACACTGCTTTTCCTGAAAGCACTTCTGTCTGTGTGCAAGACATGTATTCTTTGTATTCTCCAACTAGAGTACAAACTGTTTGAAGTTCATTTTAATCATACATTTAAGATGGAGGGAGTCCTGGAAGCTATAAAACTTAACTCTCTTATTTTACAAAGAAGTAATTCAGGCCCATATAGATCAAGTGACTTCTTCAGGATCTCATATCTTGTCAGTGTCTTAGGCAGGAACTGAACATGAGCATTCCTGACTCCATGCCTAGTTCTCAATCCCTTGTGCCACTTAAGTTTTTGCATTTATTTACCCAGTCCCTAGGACAATACCTCATACACAAGAGGTGTATTTTAATAAATGTTTGTTGGATTGGATTCATTCTTGGGGAAATGCCACCCTATCTGTAACTCTGCCATATAATTCTCATTTGACCTTAGGCAAATCATTTTCTTTATTTGGACTCTGGTTTCCCGATCTTCTAAATTAAGGGGTTGGCTACATAATACCTAATGTCTTTTCCATTTCTCTGTCCTGTTCACAAGCTTCATTACCCTCTCATGAATGAGCCAAAGTTAATTTGTAAATGACATCAGGAACCAAAACCACTGATAAGTTCATATTCCCTTTTCCCTTTCCATTGCTCACCTGATCCCTGAAATGCTTTTCCTTCCTTGTTAGTTATCACTGCTCAGTCCATTGATTTTTGGAAAAGACAGATTGATGTTGGCTCTGCTACACAGACTTCTTCATCTGATGATGTGTGTTTGTGTGTGTGTGTTTATAGCATCAAAAAAACATTACATGTGGTGAGTGATAAATGATATTTCACTGGATCCATACTTGATATTACTCTCTTGGTTGACTTGAGAAGGTAAATTATTGTACCATGGGTGCTTTCTGAAAATATTCAATTGGTTTACAAGAGTATAATATTTAGTGATGAAAGGTTTCTGTAGGAAGTCAGAGAGTTCAGTGCTATTTCTCATTAAGCCCTCAAACTGCCCAATAAAATCACAAAGGCCAATAGGTAGTTATCTAACATGGTGGGAAAAGCACTGGGTAGGAATCTCAAGGCCTGGCTTTAAGGTCCTTGAGATTGACACCATCATTCTTTGATTCTTATTTACCGTCAACAGAAAATGACTAGATAACTTGTAGCAACACTTCTAGCCTTGACATTTTTCTGCAATTCTAAATTACCCAGGAGAATTATAACTACCTTTGTCCGTTGAGGAAATGTAGAAAGAACATCACATCTAGTTTGTTGCCTTTTGATATACATTGAAATCCCAAAACCACTGATAAATTCATATTCCCTTTTCCCTTTCAGTTGCCCACCTGATCCCTGAAATGCTTTTCCTTCTTCAATAATTATTACTGCTCAGTCCATCGATTTTTGGAAAATATGGGGGATACTTATGTACAGTTTAGTGGCCTCTGTTTCAATCTGAGTAAATCTGTTACTTACTACCTGTGTGGACTTTGGCCTCACATTCTTCATCTGTGAAGATGTACTAGACTACTATATTAGGTTTCTCCCACATCTATATTTATGAAACTATGAGCCCAATTTGGCCCTAAAAGTAATATTAAAAAAAAAAACTTCCATTTGCATATCACTTGAAGGTATGAAAAATGTTTTCTGAAGCATCTCTCTGTGTAGGATACCTACAGTATAAATATTATCACTCCCATTTCAAAAAGGAGGTAACTACAACTAAAGGAAGTTAAGACGTAAGCTAGAAAGTGGCAATATAATGATGCAGAATCATGTCTTTTGATTATGTTATTGATATGTTGACAGTAATAGGTTACTCCTAGTTATATGGATTCATGCTTTTTCATTTCTACACCCAGTCCTTTTAAATAATGATATTAAATTCATATATCATAGCATTACAAAATGTCAGAACTGAATGAGATCTTAAGTATTTGTTATGCTCTAAAGTACTGGCATCAAAACATGGCCGATAGGCTACATGTGGCCCACAGCACCCCTGATGTAGCCTGAACCAGATTAAAATGTGATTCCTGTTTGATTTTAATGTCTATGTTTTAATTAATTAGATTTAATTATATTAAATATATCTACATATAATTTTTATATATTATACATAATATTTGTATATGAGTTTGTATTGAGTAATCATATTTAAGTATATATAATTTTATATACATGTGTATATATTTGTGTCTATATATACATACATATATACATATGTGTATATATATGTGTGTGTATATATATATGACATCAGGAACCAAAACCACTGAGAAGTTCATATTCCGTTTTCCCTTTCGGTTGCCCATCTGATCTCTGAAACACTTTTCCTTCCTCCTTACTTATCACTTCTCAGTCCATTGATTTTTGGAAAAGATGGGGGGATCCTTATGTACAGTTTAGTGGTCCCTGTTTCAATCTGAGTTCAGCCCTTCTGTTCAGAAAACTTTAGTTTTCACATAAGACAATGGATGCCAAGAGCAGAGAAGCGATGTCTCCAGGCACTGCACCACAATGTGTTAGTGGCAGAGCTCAGTGGTCCTAGAACCTAAATATGCTTTGTCTTAATTCTAAGTTTTTTCTACTCCTTGGCCAAAAGTCACTCCCCTTTCTAGTCCATCCTTCACATAGCTGTCAAAATGATCTTCCTAACATTCAGGGACAATTATGTCACCCACTGTTATTGAATTGTTGCTGTGTTTGTCCTTTGTTTTTGAAGAGGATTGTGTCATCAGGGAAATGAAGACATGGCTTGCAGTTGACTTTTATTTGAGTGAGGGAGGGCTGTACAAGGTCACCAGCCTCACTTTCTCCTCCAGAGCCATCTGGATCCAGTGACCGGATATTCATCAGGATGAATTGAGATGAACCAGGGTGCAATGGGTGACCCTGGTACTTTTAGGCTAAGGCTTTTTCAGGTACTCACTTAGACTGAGGTAATGCCCATTCAGTGAATAGGCCTCTTAAAGAAGTGAATCCAGGGATGGTCTCTTTAATTAGAAAAAGAAAAAAAAAATCAAACCCTCAGGCTTGCTGTTCCTAAGAGAAACAAGGACCACTGACACTCACTCTAAGCCAGAAATGTCTAAAATACAACCATTAAGTGGAGCTTGGGCAGGGCCTATTGTGGCTCAATCTATGAGCTTTAGAGTGAACTGGATTTAAGGTTTTGAAGAGAGAGAAAGGAAAGAAGATGAAAGAAGAGGGGAAGGAAGGAAGGAAGAAAGAAAGGAAGGAAGGAAGGAAGGAAGGAAGGAAGGAAGGAAGGAAGGAAGGAAGGAAGGAAGGAAGGAAGGAAGGAATGTAGTCAATAAGCCCCAAGTTAAGTGGGCAGCTTCTGTCCAGCAAAATTTACCTTCCTTTGGAGAGGAAAAAGAGAAGGAAAAGGAGAGGGAGAGGACGAGCTGAGTCGCCAGACTAGCTGGGCCCCCATTCAGGTAGCTTGGCTCCCTATGACCTCCAGGATTAAATATAAAATCCTCTTTTGGAGTCATAAGCTCTTTATAACGCAGCTTCCCCTTCCTTACCTTTCCAGTCTTCTGCCCAGCCCGGCACCTCCAATATGCACAGTGATTCAGTGATACAGGCCTGTTTGATTGTGTTCCACCCAGATCCTCCATCTCTTGACTCCAGATGTTTTCTCTGCTGGTTCTCCATGACTGGAGTGCCCTTCTTCCTTATCCATACCTTCTGGCTTCCCTGGCTCCCTTCTAGTCCCAGCTAAAATCGTTCTAGAAGAAACCTCTCCTGATCCTTCTTAATTCTAGTGCCTTCCTTCAGTTGATTATTTCCAATGTATCCTATACATAGCTTCTCTGTTTGCAGACATATGCATGTGGTCTCCTCCATTAAACTGTGATCTCCTTGAGAGCAGGGACTATATTTTACCTTTCTTTCTTCAATGCTTAGCACAGAGCCTTGCACATCACTGTTGTTCAGTGACGTCCAACTCTTCATGATCCTATGGACCAATGAACACTAATACTCTCCTTGGCGCATCCTTGGAAAAAATATGGAATGGTTTGACATTTCCTTTTCCAGTAGATTAAGGCAAACAGAGATTAAGTGACTTGCTCTGGGTCACACAACTAGTAAGAGTCTGAGGTTGGATTTGAACTTAGATCTTCCAGATTCCAGACCCAGTTTTCTATCCACTGAACCACCTAGCTGCCTTTGGCAGCATAGTAAGCTTAATCAAGATTTATTGACTTAGGGGCAGCCAGGTAGCACAGTGAGTAGGAGCACCAGCTCCAGTGTCAGGATTACCTGGAGATCGAATCCCAGGCTCAGACACTTAGCACCCACCCAGAAACACCTGGCTGTGTAATCTTGAGCAAGTTACTAAACCGCAATTGCTAAAAAAAAAAAAAAGAAAAAAAAAGATTTATTGACTTACTAACTTCTAAAGACAATTAGATTAAAGTGTACCTTAAAACAAATGGCTGTTCCTAAGCACTGAAATCTTGAAATACTCTTATAATAATTTTGGTGATTTTTTTTTAAAGAGGCAGTCAGGGTTAAGTGACTTGCCCAGCATCACATAGCTAGTGTACCAGGCTGTATTTGAACTAAGGTTCTCCTGACTCCAGGGCTGCTGGTCTATCCAGTGTGCTGCCTACCTGCCCCTTAATAATTTTGAAATAACACTCTAGGCATTCACCTTAATGTGACTTCAGAATATCAGTTTGAAGGCAGGTCCTTCCTTTCCTTTTATATGTGTATCTCCAGAGCTTAGAACAATTCTTGACCCACAGAAGCCTTTAGTAAATGGTTTCTCATTCTTTCATTTCATAATTAGTTTCATAAGATTTACAACTGTGAAGGAACATAAAGATCACCTTCAAAAGGAATTAGATGGCCAGTAAGATAGAGAGCTAGATTCTAAATTAGGCAGATCTGAATTCAAATTTTGACCTGGGCACATGTTACTTATCTCCTCCTGGACAAGTTATCTCTCCCAGACTCAGCTGTCTCATCTGTAAAACAGAATAATAATATCACCTACCTCATAAGGTTGTTCTGAGGATTGAATAAGATAATACATATGAAAGTTCTTTGACAACCTTAAATCAGTACAAAGATGCTATGTACTATTATTATCATCTAGTTCAATCCTTTCATTTTCCAGATCAGTCGAAAAGTATCAGTAAGTACTTACAATGTATTATCTATGATATTGGTACTTGAGTTGCAAAGACAAAAAATGAGTTAGATCCTGCCCCTCAATAACTTTAAATTCTTTAGGGGAAGCCAAACATATACACATATAAATATGTACAAAGGAAATAAATACAAGATAATTTTGTTAGTGCAGTAAGGTACAGGGGAGGGAGAGAGTGGCACAATGACCATATAATCAGTAAAGGCCTGCTCTAATAAAGGAATTTTAATAAAGTGATTAAATCATTTGCCAAGGTCATACAGACAGTAAAAGGCAGAGCTGGGGTTCAAAGTCCCTTCTCTCACCATGCCCCACTACCTTCCCCAAAACCCAAACCACCACCAAACAGGGCTTTCTCTATACCGATGCCATTTCCTGTTCTAGCCTATATAAATCTTACATTTACTGTCCACATTCCATATGCTAGCTGGCTGTGGTACATTATAGTGCTTGGGAGAGCTCAGCATTGGTCACCTTTCATGGCCTTTAAATTCACTTTAAAATGATGTAAGCTTATTCAATATGAACCAAACAAATCCATTGTTGGAAAATCAACTTGAATGAATCCTACTTGAGTTTAAAGAGCCTTTTGTGATAGTAATAGATATGAGAATTATGAAGCAACAAGGGAAGTCTGGTGTCCTGTTTGAATGTTAATATACACAATACCATCAGTGCTCATATCCCTTTCAGAACTGTACCAGAGCATAGAAGCTTTGGAAATAAATGAGAAGTGCTTGGCGGTAATGGATTTCACAAAAGCAAAAGACATAATTAAGGTAGCATGGCAGTGGTTATTAACCACTGCTTTCACAAAACAATAAATCCCCACCCTCTTCAAAAAGATTTCAGTGCAATTTTTCTCTCATGTACCCCTCCAGTGGCAGCTGGTGGGGGAGAGATACAGTGCATTGTAGAAAGACTTTTGTTTCCATCTGCTTCTTCATAGTTTCTTTTGATTATGATTTCTAAAAGAAAAAAAGTAAATTGCTATTGTCAATGTGCGGTAGATCCAATTTAAAAGTTCTTATATTGACACATGCTGCCCTAGAATTGTTTTCGGACTCATTCTGGTCTATGGCCATGTATTGAGGGAAAGAAACAGAAACTGAATGGATCAAGTTTTGTGCTAATATATGAAAATATTAAAAGAATTAGATGTTTTCCAGCATACTGGTTATACTGTCTTACAGAGAGACATAGACAAGAATTACTTAGAATGCAAAGGCATAGATGAGCTGCAAGTCTATACTAGCAGGGGGAGGGTTCTTATTAGGGAGCACACTAATCTATCAAAGTAGCAAAGTAAGCTAGTATTTTAATTGGGAAAACCTTGAACTTGAAGTAGAGAAAGTAATTATGAATCCTGGCATATATTCTGTCTTTGGCAAATCAAGGCACTTCACTTTCCTGAGTCTGATTTTCCTTATCTGTAAAATGGAGATAATTATAGACCTATTCTGGGGAAAGTTTGGGTGTATCCTGAAGTGGGAAACATGGGAGAGAAGAAAGAACATTGAGTTTGGAATCAAAGAACCTGGGTTCAGATCCTGACTCTGCTACTTATTAGTTGTATGAATTTGATCTATTCCTTTTACCCTCTCTGAGTCTTAGTTTCCTCATTCCTAAAATGAGAAAATAGGAATGGATTGCCTCTTCTAAGGTCCTTTATAGTTCTACCTCTAAGACCTTGTGATTCTATAAACATTGTGCAATTCTGTGTTCTGGTTCTAAGACTTAGCAGCTGATTCATGGGGAACTCACTTACTAAACTATAAAACTCATTTTCTTCACCCATACAATGGTGACAATAGTATATGTACTGCCTGTGTCAAAGAGACTTTTAAGTGAGTACTCTGAAAATTTTAAAAGTGGACAAGTCTAATTTTTAAAATTCAATTTCTTATCTGGAAATATTCTAGAAGAGGAAGAATATATTATATATTCATATATTTTACACATATAACACATGCAATGCATGCATATGTTACACATATGTGTACATATGTGTATTCATGTGTAGATACACACTCTCACATATATACATATAGGTGTATATATGCTGTGCATGCATACACATGGATATATACACATGCGTGTAATATATACATGTGTGTATGTATGTATATGCATATGTTTTCCTTGACAACTCATTTTGTGAATGAGAAAACATGTCAAGAGTTGTATAAGTCAAAAAAGCAGGCCTCAGCCCAGATCTTTTGATCTTCACATCTAATATTCCTTTCCCCACACTAGACTAATAGAACAGATTTATAAAAGCCAAAGTCATACTCATAAAAGACTAACTAGTGAACTGAATTCCTAATTCTAATGTGAGTGATTTATTTTTTTTATCAACATGATATGCAAAATATATATAAATTCCTTAGGGCAACTAAGAGGGTCAAGGGAATGGGAGGGCTTCAAGTCAGTCTTATCATCAACATTTCCACAATGATAGACTTTAAACTGTATGAATAGGCTCAAGGGTTATTGTTTTGCCTGATTTATGAGTATTAGGAGAGTAAAAAAAATTGAGAGTTGGAATAATCCTCAGAAATTATCTGTACTTGAATAGAGATCCTTTTATTAAGAGGATCCCTGATGGAGGCATATGATTGCAAACCTTAAAGTACTATATAACACTGTATAACTCTTAGTTATTATTTTTGTTATATTCTTAGGAATGCATTGATAGAAAAATAAATCCGAAAACATCACAAGTGCCTTTTGATTGGGGAATAGCCAAGAGATTATGGTTTTGAATATGATAGAATTTACTGAATTATCCGAAGCAATAAATGTATGGAATTCAGGGAAACTTTGCAAGACTTATTTAAAATATAAAGAAAAAAGAAAGAAACTCCATAAGGACAATACAAAGAATGTCTATGATAATATAACTAAAAAGTGTGCTAAATGGCATACAAACTCAGATTAAATGCATGGATCAATTTTGATCTTAGAGGAATTATACTTCTGACCTCAGTAGAGAAATGCAGTACCACACATTGGAAATGTAACTTTTAGATGCTGTCACTACCAATCAGTCTCTTAGCCAGCATTTATTTAGTATTTGTGTTGTGACAAGCAGGAAGCTTCGCTCAACCTCTCTTAAATCTAGCACCTTCCATCCAATAATTATTTCCAATTTATTCTGTATCTTTGTATATGTTGGCTTGGATTTTTTTCTCTCTCATTAGATTATAAACTCCTTGAGGGCAGAAATTCTTGTTGGCTTCCTTTTTTATCCCTAGTACTTAGCAGAGTGCCTGACATATAGCAAGCACTTATTCGATGTGTACGGATTGATTGATTACTATATCCCCCGCATTTCACTTCACTAACCTCTGGGAATACAAAGAAAGGCAAAAACATAGTCCCTGCCCTAAAAGAGTTCACATTCTAATGGAGAGACAACATGGCGGCAACTATGTATGTACACTACTTGTATGTGTATAAATGGGAGGCATTTTCAAAGGGAGTGAATTTAACAGAAGAGGGAGGGAAGACCAGGAAATTTGATTTCGCTAAACTATTTTTGTTTGTTATTGTTTTCATAAAGTGGGGCTAAGGGTATATTTGTAGATATATTGCAAGTTGACTCAATAAAATTTAAAAAGAAAAAGGCAAAATTACCCAGTTTCTACCTATTGCTCCTAGTTCTGTTTTCTGGGACAGAAAACATAATGTGTATTCTACAGAAAAATCCTTCAAGTACTTAAAGGCAACAGTCATCTCCCCAGGCGCAGCTAGGTGACCCAATGGATAGAGTGCTGGCCCAAGAGTCAGGAGGACCTGAGTTCAAATCAGGCCTCAGACACTTACTAGCTGTGTGACCCTATGCAAGCCACTTAACCCTGTTTTCCTCAGTTTCCTCATCTGTCAAATGAACTGGAGAAGGAAATGGCAAGCCACTCTAGTATCTTTGCCAAGAAAACCCCAAATGGCATCACAAAGAGTCAGAAATGACTGAAATGACTCAACAATAAATAATATCGTATCCCCCCTAAAACTCCTCATCATAAGCATAAGCATCCCCAGAGTCTTCAGCTAGCCCTTGTATAGCATGACATTCAATCCTATTACCATCCAGGTTGCCCTCCTCTGGACACTTTCCAGTTTGTTAATGCATATCCTTCCTAAAATGGGTTCCTCCCATCTGAATATAGACTGAAGGACTCCTGTCTGCCTAACTTTAGAGGATCACATTTTAACTTTAATGCACAGATATTCTGTGTAAGTTGTGACGGATATCAGGCCTATCCAATATAATGATTGCAAATGCCCTACTCAATCTTATTGATGAAACAAGTGAAACCTCTGAGACTAAAGAATAGCATGTGTGTGTGTGTGTGTGTGTGTACTTGCACATGTGTATGTTTTATGTTTAATTTAGGCCTTTTTTTTGTTAAGGAGTGGGGCTTTAGGTAATATTGCATGGACTTAATATTACTGGTTTGTCTGTAAGCTATTAAGCAACAATATTCTTTTTTTTCCCTTTTGTCAAAGGTAAAAGTTGACATATCATTACATGCTGTGCTCTGACCCCCACCTCTCTCTGACACATATAGGAAAGAAAACTGAACTTACAGACAGAAGTCTTGCATTTGGATACTGAACTTGCAGTTGACTTTGATCTGAGTGAAGCAGGGCTGTGCAAGGTCACCAGCCTCACTTTCTCCTCCAGAGCCATATAGATCCAGTGACCCGATATTCATCAGGATGACTGGAGTTGACCCAGGATTTGATGGGAGACCATGACCCTTTTAGGCTAGGGCCTTTTCAAGCACTCACTTAGGGTGAGGTAAGGCTCATTCAGTGAATAGGCCTCTTTAAGAAGTGAATGAAGGGATGACCCCTTCAATTAGAAAAAAAATCAAGCTGGGAGAGGGTAACCCTAAGGGTAGGTCAGGGTTTTCCATTGCATCCTGGGTCATCTCCAGTCTTCCTGATGAATACCTGGTCACTGGACCCAGATAGTTCTGGAGGAAAAAGTGAGGCTGATGACCTTGCGCAACCCTCCCTCACTCAAATCAAAGTCAACTGCAAGTCATGTCATCATTTCCCTGATGCCACAGTCTTCTTTTTTTTTTTTAAGCAATCAGAGTTAAGTAACTTGCTCAAGGTTACACGGCCAGTTATTTCTGGGTGTGGTGCTAAGTATCTGAGCCCAGATTTGATCCCCAGGTCATCCCGACACTGGAGCTGGTGCTCTTACTCACTGAGCCACCTGGCTGCCCCTAAGCAATTGGGGTTAAGTAACTTGCTCAAGGTTACATGGCCAGGTGTTTCTGGGTGGGTGCTAAGCGTCAGAGCCCCGGATTTGATCTCCAGGTCATCCCAACACTGGAGCCAGTGCTCTTACTCGCTGTGCTACCTGGCCGCCCCAAATACTTCACAAACTTTTTTTTTTTACTTTTTTTTGAGGGGCAATTGGGGTTGTGACTTGCCCAAGATCACACAGCTAGTAAGTGTTAAGTGTCTGAGGCCAGATTTGAGCTCAGGTCCTCCTGACTCCAGGACTGGTGCTCTATTTACTGTGCCACCTAGCCACTCCTGCCACAGTCTTCTTCAAAAACAAAGGACAAATACAAAAACAACAATTTGCCTGTTGTCAAGTCATTTTGCTTATCAACATTAGTTTTCTCCTCCATAAAATATGAATAATGCAGTTTTGAACATTTTCAAATAATTGACTTCACATTACATTAATAACAATAAGGACAAAGTTATTTTACAGTAAATGAGGGTTAACTATGTGATAACAAGTAAAATGCAAATTCATATTAATCTTCAAATATAAAATTTGCAACACAAAGAACTGACTAGTAGTTTAGATGTACTCAGTAGGTTTACTGGCAGGGAATAAAAAATCCTAATAATTCTAGCTGCTTACAGGTAGAGTAGGCTGCATTAAGAGGTGCTGGATTTTCTGTCTTTGAATGTCTTCAGAAAGAAATTGGACAGTCATTAATAGTGAGGATTCCTATTAGACTAAAGGTGGGACAAAGTAGCTGTTGAAGTCCCTTAAGTTTCGAATTGTGTGATTCTTATCCGTGACTTCCGAAAAGTTATGACGGAGGGTCTGAAGGAGACCTTAAAAAAAAAAAAAAGGAAGGCAAAAGGCAATGAGAAAAAGACAACTCCAAAGTCCAATCTTCTGAAAACAATAACAAACCAAACAATGATTTCTTTCTGTCTGTCTATCTCTCTGTCTCTGTCTCTCCCCATCTCTATCTCTTTCTTTCTCCCTCTCTGTCTCTTCCCCATGTGTATGTACAAATATATTTGCACATAATACCAGCAAAAGTGTGCTGAATTTGAAGGTGTAAGATTTAATTGCCAGATTTGTTATTTACTCACATGTATTAAGACCTTGGATAAGTAATTCATCTCTCAGGTCAAAAGTAAAGAAATTGTGTATGTATTTGTGCAATATATATGCATGCATATATGTTTATATACAAATATACATATGAAATAGCACCATGGATGCTAGTTTTATAATATACACCTGTGTTTATAATTTATTGCATGTTACCTGAAATGATTTCATTAAATCCAATGCCTTGATGATAGTACAAAATGATAGAATCTTGATATAAGAGATGGACCAGATACCTTACTGCCCGACTGTGAGAGTATATTATATCCAGGTTCATGAGGAAGTAGGAACAGTGCTGTAGAAAGTGTTGTACCCTAGTGCCAGATTGTGATGAGTAGAAGTAAAGATCTTGTGTAGCCCTGGGAGTCAAGGCATTTTGAAGGTTGGCAGGAAAGGAGAGGGAGTGCCCTGAGAGTGAGAGGAGCCACATGGGTGTAACGCCTAAGAACTGACAGACACTGTGAGAGGTTGAAGGGAAGAATAGGGAATTCCTAACCTGAGGTCCACAGGCCCCTAACAGGTCCATATATAGATTTCAGGGAGTTCTGTGAACTCCAATGGGATAATATTACAGCTTTGTTTTTACTGTTTTCTAAATAAAACAGCATTTCCTCACTTATCTAAAAATATTATAAGAATAAAATTTAAAACAGTGGTATCAAACTCAGAAATTTGATCTATATTATATATATACATAATATATTTACACATTATATAAATATGGATATAATATGGATCTAATATATACGTATGGATCTCTGTGAGCTGTATATTTGGTTAATTTTAAAATGTAATATTATCTCTGTTTTACTCAATTTTTTATTTATTGTTAAATATTTCACTATTTCATTTTAATCTGGTTTGGACTGTACTCAGGACTATTGTGGGCTACACTTAGTCCTTTAGATATGTATTTGACATCTCTGATCTAAAAGTTTCATCAGATGTCCAAAGGGATCCATGATATAAAAAGCTCAAGGGATCCCTGAGTTGATCCAGAAATATTTGGGGTATTTGGAATTCATCCAGGATGAGGGAGCATGGAAGGAGAGACAATGAAGGAGAGCATGGGTCATCAAAGAGGAATTGTAGAGAACATACATGGGTGAGGGTCTTTTGTCCCTTTTACATCCATACAACCCTCATTAATGTGAAATGAACAACAATGAAAGCTGTAAGATGGTAAAGAGGGGGCACTATGGATAGAGTGCCAGGAACAGGAGTCAGGACTTGAGTTCAAATCTATCCTCAGACACTTACTAGTTGTGTGACTCTGGGTAAGTCACTTAACTCTTTTTGCCTCCTTTTCCTTATCTGTAAAACAAATTGAAGAAGTTTGGCAAACCACTTCAGTATCTTTCTAAGAAAACCCCACAGAGTGGTCATGAAAAATCAGACGTGACTAAAAAAGCAATTAAACAATAACAATAACAAGAAAGTTTTAAAATCAGATTTCAACTAGTACATTTTTTTTCCACAATTGGGCATAGCTGAACTTGCCTCTGAGTTGGTGTTTCAGAATTAAAATGCCTATAGGTATGAACCTAGAAATGTGACTTGGATAGAAAGTCTCCTAGAGATCATCTCATCCAAACTAGAATTTTTATGGATGAGAAAATTGAAACCCCAGAAGAGGAAATGACTTGGCAAGGGTGATTTGGTGGTTTTGTAGCAGAGGTATCATTTGGAATTCCTAGTGGTACCATTGGTCCAGTCCAATGGAAATATTTCTTAGAGTCTTATATTAGCATCTTATGCTTAGAATTGGAAAAGATAAGATTCTCTGTTTAACATCTGCTATAGCATGCCATGTTCATTGGAGCAAATGCAGCCTCAAGCTCATGGAAGTCTAACTAGGAAACTAAATACCAAAATGGAATATGGATAGATTTTCCATTTCCAGATTTTTAAATCTTTCATTTGGCAACCTCTGCATTCATAATCATTAGCTTCTGAATGCAATTCAAACCACAGATTATATTGGCAAATAGGAATTGTGGATTCTCCTCTCACTTTTAACTACACATTTTAAGTATTGAATTACAAACTCATAGAAGATGATATAAAACTAAGGAAAGTGAAATTTCACAAGAAAACTCCTCAACCCGAGGATTAATCTCAAGACAAAGACAGGTTAGAAGTGTCTATACTGTTAGCAATTGCAAGATCATCTGGGTAAAGGAACAGAGGAAGTTACCTTGGTTAGAATAAAATCTGAGTTCCCAAAGTCCCCTGTTGAGGGATAGGGAAAGATTTTGTGTTATAATCAGCACAGATTTGATGAACTGGACTGGGGGAGGGTTAGTAATTTGAGTCATAAAGTGGTGATGAAATTGTCAAATGACCCATGAGCTATGCCTGTTGATTGAACATGTGACCTTAGGCAAGTCACTTGCCATCATGAACCAGGTTTTCCTATCTCAAAGTGATGTTAATAACATATTCCTCTGGATAATGTTTACAAAGTGCTTTGAGATACTTGGATGAAAGGGCCCATTTAAATGTAAAGTAGTGTTATTATTCAAATCCCCCCTCTGCTAAGTAGTTTGCAGCAGGTGTATTAAAAGGGACTGAACATATAAGGAGGAAATGAAAATTGGCTCTTTCAATGATGGAAATCTGGTTACTCAGATTATGCTACTCCAAAGCAGGGAGCAGGGTGCTTATTAACTATTTCCAAACAGATGACAGCATATAGGAGTCCTGAAGTAGAGCGAGACCAATCCATCCTCTTCCCATATTGTTGGAGCAAGAAGCTGACATAAAAATAAAGTGACAGAAAGTCTGCTATAATCCTGCTTCAAACAGTTCCCATTAGCATGCTGTTGTGATAACTCGAACCTCTGCTCAACTCTAGCATCTGAAAAATTAATAGGTTCCTGTTTTTTTCTCTCTAATCTATAATTATCAACATATATGGAGACACCTCCCATCTACACCCATTTCAGGTTTCTTCTTGGTGTAACAATTTGGAATCAATCACCCTGATACTGTTCTTTCATCTGTTTTGAAACAATGGTAACTCGGCAAATGAAATTGTGTAGTATGGAAATTATCTCTGCGAGTGGCTTTCTGGAGAAAAAAAATCTGACTGCTGGAATAATTATCAGTGAAATCATTGTGATCCAACTAACCCCTGAAACAGCCTGACATTCATTGCTGGCAACTAATTACTGTACATAAGGCCTATGCTTTAATTGCAGGACGTAGGAGGTACTTTCTCCAAAAGCACCACATTACAAGGGGGACATGATCCACAATCATCAAGATCATTAAATTTTCTACCCAGAATAAGTTAGCTATGGGGACCAGTGACATTTGTCAAAATGAGTCGGTGTATTTGGTGGAGGGCAAGAGGCCAGGACCCACAGAGGATTCTAATGAAGCTCCTAGAATGAGTGCTTTTAATTATTTACTGTAAGGAAGATATGGAAGTTATAGGCTTTCTCCAGAGAAAAGGGCATGTTCTAAGCAGGATACATCAACTCACTGGGTGAATTAAAATCAATATCTGAGATGAATCCAATGCAACAATTTGGGGACTGTCTGCAAGCAACACAAAATAAAAGCTGTTGGAGACTGATTTCTACTGGTAAAATTGCAGAATACAGAGAACTGGGGTTTGGAAAACCTTGGTAGCCTGGGTCTGTTTCTGCTGTCTGTCTTTACCAAATCACTTCTCTCTGAGTCTGTTTTCTCATCTGTAAAATAAGATAATTGGACTGATGGATCTCTTACTCTTTGACTCATATTAATAGTTGTGTCATCAGGGGTAGGGGAAGGAAACCTAGTCACAAATCTAGGGTTATCTAGGTTCAGATTGTATGCTTCTTAGATGGCCTTATACATATAGTAGTGACACCTGTGATCCTGAGGGCAACATTCCCCCTAAGGGGATTGGTCCTAGTCTCAACTGGACCAGACTAATTTCTAGGGGACTCTGACTCTGGTCTGGGAAAATCAGGCTTTTCTTACTCTATCTGGCACATTTTATCTCCCTTCACAGAACAGGAAAATTTTGATATGACTTATGTCTAATATATCCACTAAAAAGTATTAAGAGAGTTTCTTCTTGCAAAAGCACTCAGTGTACAAGGTAGATATCAGGTATATGATAGGCATTTGTTTCCTCTACCATAAAATATATGTATATATTTAAGCCAGTCTCCTCCCCATTTTGAGGAGACTGGACAGAAAGAGGATATGCATGTGTTGTATCCCTTTACTGATAGCAGAGCAATTTTGACTAGATCTATTTCTTACCTGGGCCAGTTTGCCCCTCCCTAGGTGACCCAATATCTTCACCCCTCTACCATCACCCACTCCTTCTGGAGGTCATTATATTAAATCCAAATTTAGTGTGGACATCCAGTCTCCATAACCCACTACAGCTCAGAATCCAGGGCGTAAGAGATCTGGCAGCCTCATCTTCCACAGAGGCCGGGATCACAGATGTGCACAGTCATGCTTAACCATAAAAGAAATTGTTAAGACACAGAAAGACTCATGACAAAACCTTAATATATAATTGAGACATGATCAATAACTCATTATTCCCATTATTCACTCTCAATAGGTAAAGAAAATTTCATAGGATTGTAGAAGACATACTTTAATTTCAGCTCAGGGCTCAACTACCCAAACAACTTACAAGGTCTTTTGGACCTTGTGATCCAAACAGTATTTGCCTTGGAATTTTAAGTCCTTACAGTCACAACAATCTCTAGGCTGTGGTCATTTTTTCCTCTAAAACAATGGTATACTTGAAGAAAATATCTTCAGATGGGCAAGACTCAGGAACCTAGGAACTTTCAAAATCATAAGTATTAACCAAGATTAAGAATATAATCTAACCTTATCAATCTTCACTTAAAAAAAGAAGCATAGGGGGTGGAGTCTGGCTTCCACTTCCTCCAATTGATGTAAAAGGTGACTCCAAAGAAACTTTGGAGCTACAGAACCTACAAAATTACACAGAGAAGTTAAGCTCCCCCTGAGGACAGCCCAGCAGGCTGGCAGAAAGTGGCCAGAACAGAAGTCTGGGAGCCTAGCCCAACACAAGCCTGGGGTTTAGCCTCAGGCCTGACCAGCCACCAGCTGGAGGGACTTCAGATCACCAGCAGCTGTGGTGATTTCCAGAATTATCAATAAATAGAGGCTAAGGACAAAGTGAGAAGACAGTGCAGTGTGGACTTTGGGATCCAGTAGTTCGGGAGTGCAGTTGGCCTTTGCCCCTGGGGCGAGAAGCAGCTGAGGTGTGGCAGCTGTGCAGCTGCTTCCACATGGCTGCTTCAGCTCTTGGCCTGCAGATTGTAGGGGGACCAAGCACCAGTCTGAGGGGTAATTGCTCTTGCTTTAACCTGCTTAGATCTGCATTGCAGTCTAGGGTGGAGGTCCTGGGGTGTGCGAACAGCTTTCCAGAGTGTGTGAAGAGCACAGAGAGGGCAGCCAACTAATACCTTCAGCGACTGAGAAAACCCTAGTGTTTGGGATGAAGCTCCCCTGTCTGGTAGCAAAATCCTACTGTGGCAAAAAAGCTCAAAAGTCAAGTAATTGATTGGCAACATGAGCAGACAAAGAAAGCAAACAAAGCATAGCAATCCAACTTTACACTCCTATTTTGGGGACAAAAAGGATCAAAGCATGGAACAGGAGGAAGACAGCCAAGTCATAACTCCTGCACAAAAAGCTTCCAAGAAAAATATAAGCTTGTTAAAGGCCATAGAGGACCTTAAGAAGGATTTTGAAAACCAAATAAGAGAAGTGGAGGAAAAATTGGGAAGTGAAATGAGAATGATGCAAGAAAATCATGAAAAAAGGGTCAACAAACTGCCCGAAGAAAATATTAACTTAAAAAATAGACTAAATCAAATGGCAAAAGAGGCTCAAAAAGGCAATGAGAAGAATGCCTTAAAAAGCCAAATTTTCCAGATGGAAAAAGAATCTCAAAGGTCACTTAAAAGAATCATTCCTTCAGAATTAGACTGGATCAAATGGAAGCTAGTGACATTATGAGAAATCAAGATACTATTAAACAGATCCAAAAAAATGAAAAAATAGAAGGCAATGTGAAATATCTCATTGGGAAAACCACTGACCTGGAAAATAGATCCAGGAGAGATAATTTAAAAATTATTGTACTACCTGAAAGCTAAAGCCATGATTAAAAAAAAAAACCTAGAAATCATCATTCAAGAAATTCTCAAGGAAAATTGCCCTGAGGTTTTAGAACCAGAGGGCAAAATAGAGGTTGAAAGAATCCACCAATCATCTCTTTAAAAAGATCCCAAAAAGAAAACTTCTAGGAATATTATAGCCAGGTTCCAGAGTTCCCAGATCAAGGAGAAAATATTAGAAGCAGCCAGAAAAAAACAATTTGAATATTGAAGAAACACAATCAGGATTAACACAGGATCTGGCAGTTTCCACACTGAGGGATCAAAGGGCTTGGAATATGATATTCTGGAGGTCAAAGGAGCTGGGATTAAAACCAAGAATCACCTATCTAGCAAAACTGAGTATCATATTTCAGGGGAAAATATGGTCATACAGGTCATTCAGTGGAATAGAGAGCTTTCAAGTATTCTTGATGAAAAAACCAGAGTTCAATAGAAATTTGACATTCAGATACAAGAAGCAAGAGAAGCATGAGAAGGTAAACATGAAAAGAAATCATAAGGAACTTATGAAAGTTGAAATATTTTCATCCCTACATGGAAAAAAATTATAATTGTAACATATGACACTTTTCTCAGTATGAGAGTAGTTGAAGAGAATATATATATATATATATATATATATATATATATATACACATACACACATACATACATATATAGGTCTATATAGGAGGGTGCATGGGCATATGAATACATATGTGAGTGTGTGTATATATGTGTACAGGTATACATAGATAGAGGGCAGAGGACCAACTTAATAGGAAGGGATGACACTTAAAAGATGATATTAAGAGGTGAGAGAGGAATATAATGAGAGGAGATGGGGAGAGACAGAATGGGGTAAACTATCTCATATAGAAGAGGCAAGAGAAAATGGTTACAATGGAGGGGAAGAATAGGAAGGCAAAAAGGAATGGGTCAACCTCATTCTCATTGAATTTGGCTTAGGGAGGGAATGACATACTCACTAAATAGGGTATCTCACCCTACAGGAGAGTTGGGGGGCAAGGGATGAGAGGGGGAATGATGGAAGGGAGGGCAGGCTGGGGGGGAAGTAAGTTGGAAGAATCCACTTTTGAAAAGAAACAGGATGGGGTGGCTAGGTGATGCAGTGCATAAAGCACCAGCCCCAGAGTCAGGAGGACCTGAGTTCAATTCTCACCTCAGACACTTAACACCCACAAAAAAAAAAAAAAAACTATCCATGTAACCTTGAGCAAGTTACTTGACCCCAATTGTCCTCCAAAAGGCAAAAAAAGGGGGGGTAGGATCAACATAGAGAATAAAACAAGTGGGAGGTGGAATAGGAGGGACAGAAATATAGTCAGTCTTTTACAATATATCCACTATGGAAATGTTTTGCATAGCTACACATATATAACCTATACTGAATTGCTTATCTTACCAGTAAGGGTGAGTGACAAGGGATGAAGGGAACAAATCTGAAATTCAAAGTTTTAAAATCAAATGTTCAAATATATTCTATTGTTAATAGTATTTTAGATATTCGCTGTGGGGCATAGATATCCACTGTGCCCTACTAGAAATTCTGAGGGGGTATGGGAGAAGATATGGGAGAGAGATGATTGGAGGAGGGGATTTCCAATAGTATTACTATTTCAGGGTGGTGGGTAAGGGAAAAGGGGAGATAAAATTTGTAATTCAAAATCTGGCAGAAATGAATGATGTAAACTAGAAATTAGTAAAGCATTTGATTAAATAAAAAAAAAGGAAAGAAGAAAAGTTCCACATTTACCATGATATTCATTGTAACACTTTGTGTATTAAAAAAGAGCTAGAATTAAAATTTATTGTTTTTATATTAAATCTTTTCATCTGCTGTGCTAAAAAAAAAAGAAGAAGAAGAAGCACAAACCAAAACAAGGCAGGCACATCATTTAGGTCCATTCATTCATTCAATTGGTCAAGCAACTATTTTCTCTCTTTTTTTAACCTTTATTTTTTTTTCTCAATTACTTGTAATAAAAGCATTGACACTATTTTTTTTTAATTTCGAGTTCAACATTTTCTCCTTCCCTTTATCCCTCCTCCCCTTGAAAAGACAGGTAATTCGATATACATTATGCATATGCAGTCATACAACACATTTCCATATTAGTCATGTTGCGAAATGAAATGCAGACCAAAAACAAAACAAAGCAAAATAAAAGAAGAATACTAAAGAAAGTAAGAAAAGTAACCTTCACTCTGAATTCACAGAATGCTGGAATCCCCTTCAACATTGTTTTGGATCATTGTATTGCTCAGAATACCTAGGTCATTCACTGTTGATCATGATACAATATCCTTATTGTGTACAATGTTCTGTTTTTACTCATTTCACTTTGTGTCAGTTCAAGTAAAGTTGTTTTTTTTTTTTTTGCTTTTTTGGAGGGGCAATTGTGGTTAAGTGACTTGCCCAAGGTCATACAGCTAGTAAGTGTTAAGTGTCTGAGGCCAGATTTGAACTCAGGTCCTCCAGATTCCAGGGCCATTGCTCTATTCACTGTGCCACCTAGGCACCCCCTCAAGTAAGTTTTGCTAGGATTTTCTGGAAGCATACTGTTAAACATTTCTTGAAGCATAATGTTTTTCCATCATAATCACATATCACAACTTGTTCAATCAGCCCTAAATGATAAGCTTACCCTCAATTTCCAATTCTTTGTGACCACAAGCACACATGCATGCACACACACAACCTGCTATAAATATTTATGTACTTATTACCCCTTTTATTTTTTTCTTTAATCACTTTGTAATTTAGACATAGTAATGATATTGCTGGGTCAAAGGGTGTGTACAGTTTCATAGCCCTTTGGGCATGATCCCAAATTGCTTTCCAGAATAGTTGGATAAATTTAAAACTAATATTTCATTAGTGACCCAATTGTTTTCTGCATCCCCTCCAGTATTTGTTATTTTTCTTTTCTTTCATATTAGCCAATCTGAGAAGTGTGAGGTGGGAACTCAGAGTTTTGTTTTGTTTTTTTAAACTTGTATTTCTCTCATCTATAATAATTTAGAATAGTATTGTTTCATTTGACTATTGATAAATTTGATTTCTTCTAAAAACTATCTGGTCATATCCTTTGACCATTTATCAATCAGTGAATGGCTCATATTCTCATAAATTCATGTCTATATGTTTCAGAAATGAGGACTTTACCAGAGAAATGTGCTATT
This sequence comes from Petaurus breviceps papuanus, assembly GCF_028583685.1. Lineage (NCBI taxonomy): Eukaryota > Metazoa > Chordata > Mammalia > Diprotodontia > Petauridae > Petaurus > Petaurus breviceps. Next base: position 30,623,308 of record NW_027185698.1, on the reverse strand, counting down.
AAAAAAATAAATTCCTGCAGATTTCTGCTTTCCTTCTTATCTTAGTTGCATTGGATTTGTTTGTGAAAACAAAAAGTTTAAATTTGATACAATTATAACAAACCATTTTACATTTTGTAATGCTTTCTACCTCATTTGGTCATAAGTTCTTTCCTTTTTCATAAATATGACAGGAAAAATTATTCGATCCCTTAATTTACTTATGACATCCTTTATGTCTGAATCATGCCATTTTGAGTTTGTGTCAGGACACGGTGTGAGAGGTTGGTCTATACAGAGTTTCAGCCAAACTTCTTCCCAGTTTTCCCATCAGTTTTTTTGAAATAATGATTTTTTTCAAAATCTTTTATCTTTGAGTTTGTCAAATGTTAGAATGCTATTAAAATTTACTATCATGTATTGTGTAGTTAATCTATCCCACTGATCTACTAGTTTATTTCTTAGCCAGTAACAGATTGTTTTGATGATTACCATTTTGTAATATAGTTTGAGATCTGCTATGGCTAGGCCACATTTTTTTTTCATTAATTCCCTCGATAGTATTGACCTTTGTTTCTTCCAGATGAATTTTTAATTATTTCTTCGAGCTCTATAAAATAATTTCGGTAGTTTGATTGATATGGCACTAAAAAAGTAAATTAATTTAAGTAAAGTTGTCATTTTTATTGTATTGGCTCAGCCTACACATGAGCATATTTTTCAAATTGGTTAGATCCAAAGTTATTTGTGTGAAAAGCATTTTTTTTTTCATTTAGCTCCTGGGTTTTTCTTGGCAGAGTGACTCTCAAGTATTATATATTGCTTGCAGTTATTTTAATAGAATTTATCTTTCTATCTCCTCCTGCTGGACTTCATTGGAAACATATAGAATTGCTGATGATTTATGTGGGTTTGTTTTGTATCCTGCAACTTTGCTGGAATAAATGATTTTAATTATTTTTTTTTTTAATAAATGAAGCTTGTTAATGGTTTTAGATAGATACTAGTTATCATTTCAAGAAAACTCCATTTATTCTCATACTTTCTGTTGTTATTAATAGGAAGGAAGAGTGTTGTGTTTTGTTAAAAGTGTTTTCTGCATATATACATACATACATACACACACACACATATTTGCTTTTTGGAGGGCAATTGGGGTTAAGTGACTTGCCAAAGGTCACATGGCTAGTTTTGTGTTAAGTGTCTGAGTACGGATTTGAACTCAGTCCTCCTCACTCCGGGGCTGGTGCTCTATTCACTGGGCCACCTAGCCACCCCTTTATCTGCAAAAATTGAGATAATTATATGAATTTTGTTGGTTTTGATATTGAAATGGTCAATTATAGTGATCACTTTCTAATATTGAACTAGACCTGTATTTTTGGTATGAAACCCACCTGCTCATAGTGCATGATCCTTGTGATACATCACTGAAATATCGTCGATAGTATTTTATTTGTATTTTCCCCCTCAATATTTATTAGAGAAATTGTTCTATAATTTTCTTTCTCTTTTCACTCTTCCTAGGTTAGATATCAGCTCTATATTGGTGTTCTAAAAGGAATTTGATAGAACTCTTTCTTTGCCTATTTTTTGTTTAATTTGTTTATTTTTAGTTTTCAACATTCATTTCCACAAGAGTTTGAGTTACAATTTTTCTCTCAGTTTTTCCCCTACCCCCACCCCAAAATAGCAATCCTACTGAATACTCCTTCCCCCATACACTCTCTCTTATATCCCCCACCCCCTTTCTGACTTTCTAGTAGGGCAAGATGGATTTCTATACCCCAGTGCCCATATATCTCATTTCCCAGTTGCATGTAAATATATATAAATATTTGATTTTAAAACTTTGATTTCCAGATTCTTTCCCTTCTTCCCTCATCACCCACCCCTACTGGGAGGAAAAGAAATTCAATATATGTTATGCATGTATAGTTATACAAAACATTTCCATAGTAGATATATTGTGAAAGAATGACTATATTTCCCTCTATCCTATCCTACCCCCACCACTTATTCTATTTTCGACTTTGACCCTGTCCCTTTTCAAAAGTGTGTGCTTCTAAGTATTCTTTCCCCCAATCTGCCCTCCCTTCTATCATCCCCCCTCTTATCCCCTTCCCTGCTACTTTTCTGTAGGGTAAGATACCCAATTTGGTGTGTATGTTATTCTTAAGCCAAATGCAATGAGAATAAGATTGACCCATTCCTTTTTGCCTTCTTTTTATTCCCTTCCATTGTAACAGTTTTCCCTTGCCTCTTTGATATGAGAAAATTTACCCTATTCTGTCTCTCCCTATCTCCTCTCATTCGGCCATAGCAACTGTGCCACTGCCACATCTCACCCCAGGTGAAGGGACCAGACCACACCCTTCCTTTCAAACAGACTTCCCAACTGACTTTTTGCTTTCTTTTTGGCATTTATGGATTGAAAAGTCTGGAAATCACCACAACTGCTGGTGATTCAGTCTCTTGAAGTCTGCTCCAGCACCCACTTCCTCCCAGGGGCTGGAACCATGCAGCTCCTCCTGCAGGCCTGTGCTTTGCTCCCAGCACACTGCAATGAACAATTCCTGATGGCCTGCCTGGCTGCCTTCAGCAGGAGATTTATTTCTCGCTGTCACTTTGTGAGTCCTGTAGCTCTACAATTTGTTTAGAGTCATATTTTATAGGTATTTCAGGTGGGTGTGGGGAGAGGACATGGAATTTCCTGCTTCTACTCTTGGCTCTGCCCCCCTTTTGCCTATTTTTTTTTTTTTACAAATAGCTTACACAGTATTGGATATTTTTTAGTGTTAAGATGCTTGGGATTTTTTGTTAGGGAGCTCATTGATGGCTTGTTAAATTTCCTTTTCTAAGATAGGGTTACTTAAATATTATATTTCTTCATCATCCAATCTGGACAATTTAAGTTTTCATGCTATATAGGGCAAAATAGTCCCTAATAATTGCTTTAATTTCATCTTCATGGGTGGTGAATTCACCTTCATTTTCAATATTTTCATTTAGTTTTCTTTTTTCTTTTTACTCAAATTAGCAAACTTTATTTTATTGATGCTGTTTTTGTGTTCAAAAAAACTTTTCATTGTTTTATTTATTACCTCAATTATTTTCTTACTTTTAATTTTATTAATCTCTCTTTTGCTTTTCCAATTTAGTGTCTAATAAGGGATTTTTAATTTGTTCTTTCTCTAATTTTTAGTTACATGCCCAATTCATTGATCTCTTTCTTTTCTATTTTATTGATGTAAACATTTAAAGATATAAATTTTCCCCTAAGTACTGCTTTGGTTGCATCCCATAAATCTTATTATTCAGTCTCATTGTTGTAATTCTCTTTACTGAAATTATTTATTGTTTTTGTAATTTGCTCTTTGATTCACTCTTTCTTTAGGATTAGATTGTTTAGTTTACAATTAAATTTTAATCTGTGTTTACCATTTATCAGATATGTTTTTGTTGCAATTATGGTATGAAAAGGATGCATTTAATAGTTCTACTTTTCTACATTTGATTTTGAAGTTTTTATTCACTGATACATGGAAAATTTTTGTGAAGGCACCATGTATATTTGAGGAAAAGGTATAATCCTTTCTATTCCCAATTTTCTCCAGAGTCCTACTATTATATCTAATTTTTCTAAAAGTCTATTCATTTCCTTAACTTCTCTCTTATTTATTTTCCTGTTAGATTCCTCTAGTACTGAAAGGTAAAAGTTGATGTCCCCCCATTAGTATAATTTCTCTCTCTCTCTCTCTCTCTCTCTCTCTCTCTCTCTCTCTCTCTCTCTCTCTCCTAATAATTAGAAAATTCTTACAAGTTGCAAGCATCATCATCCCATAAAGATGTAAACATTATATCTTTGTTGATTCTCTCATGACTTCGCTTTCATGTTTACCTTTTTATTTTTCTCTTGAGTCTTGTATTTGAAGGTCATATGATCTATTTAGCTCTGGTCTTTTCATCAAAAATGCATAAAAGGGGTGGAATTAAGATGGCAGAATTAAAATCAGGAAATTGCTGGACCTCCACCCAAACCCCTCCAAATGCCTGTGTAAAATGATTTTAAACAAATTCTAGAGATGTAGAACCCACAAAATGACAGTGTGAAACACATCTCCAGCTCAAGACAGTCTGAAAGATTGAGGATATATCATACTGGGCTGGGAGTGGAGCACAGTCCAGCGTGGGCCCCACTGGTGCACATGGCACCCAAGCAGACCCCAGAAGACAGAATTAATATCATCTGTGGTGGTTTCTAGACTTCTCAGCTCACAAACACGAAGGTCAGTGTGGGAACTCTGTGGGACCTGGATTAAAGAGGAGTATGTGGTCTGATCCCAGCCCCAGGATGGAAGAGATGGCAGCAGCAGAAGTGGCTGCTTCCAGAGCTCTGGGCCCACAAATGGTGGGTGATCAAGCAGCTGATGCAAAACCCTTGAAGCCTGGGAAAATACACCCATCCCTACCCCCAATCCTACTGGAAACAGTGTTCTACTTTGACAAAGAGTTAAGAAGTCAATTATTTGGCTGGGAAGATGAGTAGTGTTAAAAAAAAGTCTTACTTTGGTGAGAAAGAAGATCAAGACGTACAGTCAAGAAGAAGACAATAAAGTCAAAGCTCCTACATCAAAAGCCTCCAAGAAAAATATGAATTGGTCACAGGACATGGAAGAGCTCAAAAAGGATTTTGTACATCAAGTAAAAGAAGTAGAGGAAAAATTGGAAGAGAAATGAGAGTGATCCAAGAAAATCATGACAAAAAAAAATGAGTCAATAGCTTTCTAAAGGAGACCACAAAAAATACTGAAAAAAATAAAACCTTAAAAAATAGTATAACCCAAATGGCAAAGCAGGTCCAAAAAGCCAATGAAGAGAAGAAGGCCTTTAAGAGCAGAATTGACCAAATGGAAAAGGAGGTTGTCCAAAAGCTCACTGAAGAAAGTAATTCCTTAAAAATTAGAATGGAGCAAATGAAAGCTAATTATTTTATGAGAAATCAAGAAATTATAAAACAGAACTAAAAGAATGAAAAAAATAGATGACAATGTGAAATATTTCATTGGAAAAACCACAGATCCAAAAAATATATCCAGAAGAGATAATTTTAAAATTATTGGACTCTCAGAAAGCCATGTTCAATAAAAGAGCCTAGACATCATTTTTCAAGAGAGTATCAAGGAAAACTGCCCTGATATTACATAATCAGAGGGTAAAATAGAAATTTTAAGAATCCAACAATCGCCTCTTGAAAGAGATCCCAAAAGGAAACCTCCTAGGAATATTGCAAACAAATTCCAGAGTTCCCTGGTCAAGGAGAAAATATTTCAAGAAGCCAGGAAAAAACAATTAGAGCACTGTGGAAATACAATCAGGATAGCACAAGATGTAGCAGTTTCTGCATTAAGGGATTAATGGCTTGGAATATGATATTCTGGAGTTCAGAAGACCTGGGATTAAAACCAAGAATCACCTACCCAGCAAAACTAAGTATAATACGTCAGGAAGAAAAATGAATATTCAATGAAATAGAGAACTTTCAAGCATTCTTGATGAAAAGACCAGAGCTGAATAGAAAATTTGACTTTCAAATACAAGCATCAAGAGAAGCATGAAAAGTTAAATAGAAAAGAGAAATCACAAGGGACTGATTAAAGTTGAACTGTTTACATTCCTATGTGGAATGATGATATGTGTAATTAATGAGACCTTTCTCAGTATCAAGGTAGTTGGAGGAAATAGATAGATAGATAGATAGATAGATAGATAGATAGATAGATAGATAGATAGA
>NW_027185698.1:30605560-30617525 GCF_028583685.1 Petaurus breviceps papuanus | reverse complement strand
AGATAGATAGATAGATAGATAGATAGATAGATAGATAGATAGATAGACAGACAGATAGACAGACAAATAGATGGCACAGGGTGAGTTGACTATGATGGGATGATATCTGAAAAAAATAAAATTAAGGAGTGGGAGAGAAATATATTGGCTGAAGGAGATGGGGAGAGATAGAATGGTGAAAATTATCTCACATAAAAGAGGCAAGAAAAAGGTCTCACAATGGAGAGGAGGAGGGGGGAGATGACAGGGAAGGAGTGAACCTTACTCTCATTGTATTTGGCTTGAGGAGGAAATAATATACACACTAATTTTGGTTTCTTACCATACAGGAAAGTAAGAGGGTAAGGAAATGGGGGAAGGGAGGAATTGATAGAAGGGAGGGAAGACTGGGGGAGGGGGTAGTCAGAAGCAAAACCTTCTGAAAAGAGACAGGATCAAAGGAGAAAATAGAATAAATTGTGGGGGGATAAGATGGAGGGAAATATAGTCTTTTACAACTTGACTATTTATGGAAATATTTTGCATAACTACACATGTATAACCTATATTGAATTGTCTGTCTTCTCAAAAAGGATGGGTGGGGTGGGAAGAAGAGAGAGAATTTGAAACTCAAAGTTTTAAAAGGAAATGTTAAAAACTGTTTTTATATGCAACTGGGAAATAAGATATATAGGCAAAGGAGTATAGAATTCTATCGTCCCCTAGAAGAAAGTAAGGGAGAAGGGAATAAGGGGGGGGGGTGATAGAAGGGAGGACAGAGTGAGGGAAGAGGTAATCAGAATGCATGCCATCTTGGCAGGGGGGATATGGAGAGAAAATTTGGAACTCAAATGGGGCCTTAGAACATGGAATGTAGAAATTTTTGTTTTGCAATGGACTCTGGAGACCATCACATTCATTTTAGAACAGAAGAAGATGAAGAAGAAGACTAAGGAGAAGGAGAGAGAGGAGAAGAAGAAGAAGGAGAAGAAGAAGGAGGAGGAGGAGGAAGAGGAGGAGCAAGATTTGTTATTCACATACATTACAATGTTATGAAGTACCAAATGTCAGAGAGTCTCCATTCCCCTTAATTTATTAATGACATGTTAAATGTGAGACGCTATGTTAGGTTATATGACAATGACTAAGATGTCCTGCCTTTGTATGACTTATGGTATATTAGACAAGGAGAATGATTATAGAATTGACTGTCTTACAAGATACGATCCTTCATGACCAAATTTCTCTTTAGTAGTCTGCAATTGCTTTCTTCATTTCTTTCCCATTCATCCACTCAGTTTCATGTTGTTTGATTTTTGTCCTCATCACTCCACCTGCTTAAAGAGCTTTCTCTGAGGTCATCAATTACTAAATCCAAGATTTCCACATTCTCCTTTACATCTCTGTAACATTATATTCTATAGATCACCCTATCATTTATGATTCTCTTTCCTCTATTGGACTGACACTGAACTCTCATAATTCTATCTAGTCTGTAACTGAATATTATCTGTCTTTTTTTAACCAAATTCTCATGTTTCTTTTGCACTTGAAATATAGATGTCTATGGAGAGTCTGTCCTGGGTCCTCTCTTCCTTCCCCTCCCTTAATGATTTTATCCTCTCCTATTGAATACTAGACAATGTTCTCTCTACTCGTTGCCTCCACTTCAACTCCTCACATGTACTTCTTGAGATGAATGAAAAGTCCAAGAGACAGGATTTTTAGGGAATTAATAAGCAATGGATTAATTAGGCTAACTAATAATCAATAAATTGAGGTCATTGGTCTCTCTTAGGAATCAAAGAACAACCTTGGAGAGCATTGAATACTTAAATACCTTTGGAAAAGTGAATGTCCTCAACAGGTGAAGATCAGCCTTCTTTGGTGAATCATCAATGAGGGAGGGAATGAGGAGGTAGGCTGAAAATCCTTCAGCTCCTCTTGCTGAGACCATGGCTGAATGAGACTCAGCAGACTCCTGCTATCTGGACTAAGCAATTCATCTCCATCCAGACCACTTAATTCGAATAGTGGGGTTTCAAGAAGGTGAGCCTAATGCTTTTTAGGACTAGATTAGATTTTCTTTATACTTTAATTCCTGCCCAAGGCTGAAGAGCATATTCTGGAGGGTTAGGTCAATCTCATCATTTCCTTGTTCCTGCAGAGACTGTCTGACTTTCAAGAGCTGGTCCTTGAATGAGGAAGTAAAAAAGGGGGGGAGGGACATTAATAACTAACCTACTGCTAATCGGTTATTAATAATATCAAATAATCATTTTTTTTTTCATTCTTGAAATTGTCTTCTGACCCAACTGGTCAACTGAAACTCCTCTTTCCATAGTTACCAATGTTCTTTTAAGAGTCACATATAAAGGTTTTCTTAAAGTTATCATGGGAGCAAATCAAGTGACTTTTATTCAGAAATATAAGATTTTACAAAATCCTTTCCTCAAAATTCTGTGAGATTAGTGGTACAGATTTCTTATTACACCAGTTTTGTAGAAGAGTAAAGTGAGATTCAGAATAATAAATTAACTTACCAATGCTAACATAACTAGTAAGCATGTGAGTAAAGATTCTAATTTTGTTCTTCTAGACTGCAGCCCTTGCTCTAAAGCAGATTATATGTAATCAGGGGGTGAGTGGGGTTCAGAAGAGACAGCATGTAGTATATATGTATATGTAAAAAATATCATGTTCTAAATATCTTAGAACAATATTAAACTTTATATTAAAGCATAAAACTTCAGGAACGCATTTGGGAAATCTTGTATGTACAAAATAAATACAAATTAATTTTAAGAAGTAAGCCATCACATGATGGATCAGGAAATGCCTCCTAGAGGAGATAGCATTTGAGCTGAGCTTTGAAGGAAGTTTTGAATGGATAATGAAAGGCAAGAGAGGAAGAAGTGTGTTATAGCCACAAAAGCCAGTGTATACAAAGGCCCAGAGACAGGAAATTCAATTTTACGTGTGAGAAACAGCAAAATCACCAGCTTGGTTTGACCATCGATTGTATCAATACAACGGATAAGCAGCCTGGAAAGGTATGTTAAGGCAAGGTTAGAATGGCTCTTTCTTCATAAAAAGACATGTAACTATTGCTGGAACTCTAGTGAAAATAATTTCAGCTTAGTTTTGAGGACATGTTAATGTGATGATATGCCATGAACTTGTGCTCCTCTTGCTTAGTCCTCCAGAAACCAAGGAAATTTCCATTTGCCAATGAGGTTTGTGACTTTAGCTGATTACCCCCCATGGTCCAGCAGCCAAATGTTTTCATCAATCATATTTCCTGAGTGAACGTATAATCAACATGCACAATCTAAGACATTTATCCCTAGAAAGAAAATATCATTTTTCCCCAAAGCAGACAATACACATGATTCAATTTGAATTTTTGATTTGTTGAGTATAATTTAAGAGGTTGATTTTCTGAAAAAAATACCCAACATCTCTCTATGTGTTTAAATAAAGTCCAACTTCTACAATAGTATGTATTGTATCATATTTAGTTATGGTGGATTGAGTAGTAGGAGGCATGGATTGGGGGACCTGGGTTACAATCTTACTTACAGAAACTAAAAGCTGTGCATCAAGAATGAAGTTTCTTAACTGTTAGAGCCTCAGTCTTGTCATCTATAGAATAGATATAATAATAATTTTACTACCTAGGATTATGAAGAAAATTAAATGGGATCATGTTTGCAATCATTCTGACAACTTTAGAGTATTAAACAAATGTTAGTTGTCATTATTTTATTCAATATTAGGAATAAAAGCTAATTCCCAGGTCAGGCTTTACATTTGGGAAGAAATTTAGAGGTCTTCTAATACAATCCCCACCTTTCCAGAACACCGGGCACAGATACCCAGAGATACTCAAGGATTTGCTCAGGGTCCTACAAGTGGAAGCACCAGAGAGCAAGGTTTGAACTAAAAAAGTCAATTCTCTTTGAGCCCAGATAAATAATTTAATCTCTTTGTTTCCTGACCTATAAAAAGGCAATAAAAGTACCCCTATTACCTTCCTTGGAAATATTTTTGAAACTAAAGTGAGATGATTTAGGTAAAAAACTTTATTATCTCTAAGATATTACATAAAAATCAGGAATTATTATTATATTCTGGCTGAAATTATAACAAATTTAGCAAAAATATAATGGCAAGAAAAGAATCTTAATAGTCACTCAGCTATTCTGGATGTCATAGCTATGCAGACTTTCCCACATTCTTTAGTGCTAATAAGGTGTACTTTCAATTTTGGGTCTATTATTGTCCCTTTATATCAACTATACCCCTAAAATGAAACAGAATAATCTATCAATAGATTCTTCATATATGTGTATCTACACACATACATATATACACATGGGGGAGAGAGAGGTGAAAAAAATATTCATTTATACTTGTAACTCCTCCCCATACTCATTGGATAGAGCAAGAATGCTAATACATGTACATTACCCAGAAGTCAACAAATTTCAGGGGATTTTGAGCCAGAAGAAATTTATTTTCACTGAAAAATCATTTAGCTGAAATTGAAAGAAGCCATGCAGAGAAATGAAGGAAGAAGAGAGGTGTGAACCTTGCTAGTCTTCCAATCATCTATTGTCAAGTTATCAGGGAATTAGGGGTCTGGATACTCCCTCACTTATTTGGAATTGTCAAAACCAGTTGATTTAAGTCCTTGCCATGTGATGTAGTGTGTCTGGAGGTGAAGGGAGAGAGGAAGAGATGAGATTAGATAGGCCAGCATATCAGGGTTGAAGAGACTGCTAGGACATGATTGACACACTTTTTTTCCTTGTAATTTTGTTTATTTGTCTGATTTATCACTTCCCTTTCCCTAGACCAATGAGTGGGAAAGAGGAAAAAAGATTCAAACCCTTGGATATAGATGTGAGCTTGTTCCTTGACATCGTTTGTTTTTCTGTGCTATCTAAAGTTGTTATTAAAATATAGCTCATGTCCAATTATTTATATCCATGCCAATATGCAATGATATGGAACTGAATAGGAGAAGTTAGCTAACTAAAAAAGAAGAGATTTGCCTCAACTCACGCTGAGGTGGTGGCGGATTTGGGCCAATTAGAGAATTTTAGCAATATTAGTAATCTCTCAGATCTCTATTCCCAATAGACCCCTCATAAACCTGGAAAAGGACAATGATAGAAGAGTCATTTGGCAGTGACAGGTGAAAACTAGGATGCTTGTTCAGGTAACCATAGTGTACACAGTTCACAGTCAATGTCCCAGTGATGAAAGCTACATATAGGTAGCCTGTGGCAAACTGGAACTGTTAGCAAATTCAGTTGTGCTAACTCAGCTAGGAATAAGGTGTAGGGATCTCCTGCTGAAAAAAAGAGGCTTATTATTATTATTAATTATTATTATTATTATTATTATTATTTAATGCTGTGGTCTATGCAGTCCTTTTCTTTGCCAAGCTAGATGTCAGGTCAACTAACAACAGAACTAAAAAGATGTTAATAAAGTCTTGATGTATGTTGACCCAGTTCTGGTTCATTTTTTAGTTCTAAAAGGGCAATAATACTTACCTGAATCAGCAATAGGTGCAGCATCTATAATGAGAAACAGCATCTGTAGGGCAGAAGTTCAGGAAATTGTAGTAACAGAGATCAGTAATAGCAGATGGCATCTATGGAGACTGAAATAAGCCACGTAATTGGAACCTTAGTAGTTTTCAGCAACAGAGGTGAAAAGCAAGAGTGCAGGGCTTCAAGATATAATAGCTGCAAAGATATAGTGCAGTCATAGGGGTTCCCAGAGTGGGTAACTTCCAAATGGTAAACAGATTATGGAGGGAGCAACGTTGAGGAGGGAGTTTCTAGGCTATACCAAGTTGTAGATTGTAAGCACCTTGAAGGAATGGACTATCTTTTGTCTCTTTTTTGCACAGTCTGGCACATAGTAGGCATTTCATAAATGTTGACTGATTGAGTTTGGGGATTTTTGAAGGAAAAACACCAAAGAATAGATAGCTGAGCAAAAAAATGGAGCCCTAAGGGCTCAGGCAGACAAAGTTTTTGAGACATCACCTAGGCAGTTGCCAAGAAGCCTAACTTCCCTAACCAGAGAGCATGGGGTCTCTATGTATTTATTTGGAAAAATTTAAAATCTTCCCATACTTTAGCTATGTGTCTTAAGAAGACTGTTCTCATTTCCATATTTGGGAGAAGAGTCATTTGAAAATGATCTTATGGTCAGAATTTCCATAATTACTTACTTTCATGTTCTGTCACAGTTGAATACATGATGTGTGGTTCCAGATTAATATGATGGTAGTTAGACAATTTTGTTGATGTTGAATCATTTCAGTCCTGTCTGACTTTTCATGACCCTATTTGGGGTCATAGTCATCAAAAGTACTGGAATGATTTTCCACTTCCCTCTTCAGCTCATTTTACAGATGAGTAAACTGAGGCAAACAGGTCAAGTGACTTGCCCAAGGTCACACAGTAAGCATCTGAGGTTGGATTTGAACTCAAGAAGATGAGTCTTTCTGACTCTGGGCTCAGCACTTTATCCACTATGCCACCTATAGACATTGAATGAGGGCCAATTGTATATTACCCCAACTCTGAATTCAGCAGTTCATGTTAAGTCTAGTTGTGGTTGAATTTATGTGTTCAATTTCAAATGCACAGTTAAAATTGTCTTGGGACTGTTCCTGTTACTAGAAGCCTTGTAAGAGCAAGAGTGTTGATGCTGATAAAAGCAAAAAGGGTGATGGGGAGAAGAGGCTTCATCAAGTTTTCAAAGTTTTCTTCATTCATTGTCTCATTTGCCACCTTTCACAAAACCAAGATAGGTAGGCAATTTACTCTTAGACCCATTTAAGAGATGAGGAATGAGAGGCGTTGACAAGTGACTTTTCCATAAATCATATAGCTGTTTAGTGTCTGGATAAGATTCTAACCCACAACTCTTAACCCCAAATCTAGTGCCTCATCTACCATATCTAGATGTACCACAAAAGATACCATGCAGAGAATTGGGACAAAGAGGAAGAAAATCTTTATGTAACTGTTGAGTTGCATTTTAAGTCTTTGATTGTGTTTTGGTGAAATATACACAAAAGGAAATTTTAAATAACATTCAACAAATCAAAATTTTGCATACTGTATGTTCATTCTTTGATTTGGACATATATATGGACATACACATAAATACATTGTGTGTGATATGTTTGGGGAAAAAATGCCTTAGATTGTAAATGATTATAGTTTATCTAAGGAAGTATAATTACCACAAATGTTTGCCTGCTTGGGCCCTGAGAGTAATGAACTCTTTCTGAGGAGAAAGGTACTGAATTAAAGCAAAGATAACTTGATTCCACTTGGTCTTCAGGCTGTTTAATTTTTTGAAATCTTTTCATAGTCCCAAGTTGATTGTTTTGTTAGCTTTCAAACTAAGAACATTTCTGATAAGTCAGTCATTACCACTACAACAGACATAAGACTACTAAAATCTTTTGGGGGGAAGGGATGCAAAAAGGGTTCTCTCAATCTTCTCTAGCCCATTAGTGATAATAATGGTTCATATCTTTCTACAGAACAACATTTTGCAAAACATATTTTCTTATATCATTGTGAAGTAGATAGCATGACAATTATTATTATGTCCATTTTTTTTCAAATAAGTGTACTAAGCATCAGAGGTTAAGTGAATTTTCCTTAATAAGTATAAGAATTGGGATTCAGCCTATGATTTCCTGACCCCAAGTCTCAGACTCTTTCCACACTATAACATTGTCTTTCTAGACATGAAGCAAAATTCTAAGCAACCCACAGGACTGCAAACTTTCTTCCTGTCTAAACCTTTAACTCTCCAATTTGGCCATGGTAGAATCTCACTAGAGATTCTGCAGTAGACAGAGTGCTGGATCTGGCATCAGGAAGACTTGAGTTAAAATCTGGCTTCAGATACTTCCTAGTTATGTCATCCTGGGCAAATCATTAACCTCTATTTGTCTCAGTTTCCTCAACTGCAAAATGGGGATATAATATAGCACCTAATTTGGAGGGTTGTGGTGAGGATCAAATGAGAATATTTCTAAAAGGACTTGGCACAGTCTTTGGCACTCTATCAATACTTACTCTTTTCCCAAATGGAATTTAATAAAGGCTGACCTAAGTGAAGATTGAATATTCATGAGCTCAAAGGGGAGTTGATTCAGCATTACAAAATACTGCCTTACAGGCTATTTTACACAAGATTCAGTACTCCTTGGAAGATGTAACAATAGAAAGAACTGTCCAATGACTTTTAATAATGAAACATCAAGTGAGGTCTGAAAGAGAAAGATATGTGCTCCACAAAAATATTAGCTACTCAAATAGAGGAAATCCATCACCGAGTCCAAGTCAATAAGGACTTCTCCATGAATAGTGTGTTCTTCTAGCTACTCCCATTTTAAGATGAAACCAATTTGATTGCATCAAGCCCCTAAATACTGCAGATACTCCTGAAAGAGGTAGATCTGTCATCACTCAAAGAATTTCATCTCTCTGTCCCCAGATGAGATGGACTGAATGGATGAAGAATCTCTATTGCCCAAAAGTAAACACTAATTTGACTGGATACACTACAGAGTTCGACCAGTTGTGAAATATCTGGGATATACAAAACAGAAGAACAAGGAACTGCCTCAGAGTTGAACAGGAGAAGAAAAATAGACTTTACTGAAATTGCAGTGTGTTGTTTTTTGTTTGTTTTGTTTTGTTTTTTAATCTCCAAGGTTTCCATGAGAGCACAGATATCCCACAGTAATGTTTTATTAATTAATTAATGGTATTGTTAAGCAAGACATGAAACCTTACTACCTGTGAAGAGATAAAGCTCACACACTCACCCACACAATATGGAAAAGTATGGAGATAAAATGAAAAAGGTAGGGATAAGCAATCAATAAAATATAAACAATGAAGAACTTTGAAGAAAAGGACTAAAGAATGTAATCAGGGAGTTGTATGACAGGAAGAGAAGATGGGTTGATCACATGGCAGGACTGAGGGATAACAAGGGGATAATAAGAGGGTTCAAATGATACCTTCTTTGTGGAGGGAAAATGTGAAAGATTACAAAACACTGAGTGTGCTGCCATGTAAATGTCTAATATATCCAGGAATGGATGATTGTGGTCTGCACCATCATTGAGATCACATCCATTTGGGGAAATTATCTATCTGTCTATCTATCTATCTATCTATCTATCTATCTATCTATCTATCTATCTATCTATCTATCTGTCTGTCTGTCTGTCTCTTTCTATTGAGATATCTATAAATATGGATATATAATGATAAATTTATCTCTCTAAAATATATATGTATATGTATATAGGCTGTGTTGATATATGTATAATTATCCAAATGTGATAATTTTAAATACACACATGCATACATATATGTATGTGTATAGACATACATATATACATATGTGTATGCATATGTGTGGATTGTGTGTGTGGATGTGAGTGTGTGTATAATGACAATTTTATAGTGGAATAAACACCAGACTTGGTACCAAAAGATTTAAATTATTTACTATCTGTGTGACATTATTTCACTTTTGCTCTGTAAACCTCAATATCTTCATCTGTAAAATGGGGATAATGATGTTTACATCACAGAGCTTTTCAATTCAACAATTCAATTAACTGAACATTAATCAAGCAATTAGGATGTGTCAGGTACTGTGCTATTTTCTCCAGAAACTTCCTTTGATCTTGAGGACTTTCTGTTCTGCTCACCAAACACACTTCTACCCACCCAACCTCTCAGGGAGGGGAGATTCAACAAGTACACAGATAATTCAATACAAAATATTTAAAAAAAAATTAGGAATTTCAGAGGTAGAGAATGGACACTGACAATTGAAAAAATAAGGAAAGGACTTCTATATAAGGTAAGACACAGTGGTGAGGATAGAGCACATTATATGTCAAAATGGCTGAGTATGCAAATCATGCAGGTGGGAGATGTAAAGTCACTTACTATAATAGAAACACAGAATGTATGAGGAAGAGTAAGGTGTAATTATTCTGGCAAGATAGATTGGAGGCAGATTTTGATGAACTAAGATCAAATGAAATAATATTTGTAATGTTACATTCCTATCTACATAAATGTGTTCTATTGTTATTTCGATTGAAAAAAATAATCAATTTCTCAACAATCATATATCAATAACTGATGCATTTTAAAAATCATCGACAAAATGACCAATGATCTTCTATCCTCTTTAATCCTCTTCAATCTCTAACTAAACATGTTTCTCCCAAGTTAAAACAGTTTACAATTAGAAAGCATCAGGATTCCCTTGAAAGTAATTATCACGGGCCAGTATACTCCAGGATAACTAATGCTTCCTTCCTTAATACAAGGTCCACACCAGGAGGGTTGTTCTCAAAGGAATAAACCCTTTCAGGAATATTTAGGCAATTATCTTTATAGGGCTCTATCTACAGTAAGTTATGATTTTTGGACTGATGCTTTAAAAATTCACATTTATACATTTTCTAGACTTCACAGGGTACTTTCATCATACCATTCTTGTATGGTAGACAGTAATTTTTATCATTATCCTGATTTCAAAAGTGAGATCACTGAGGTTTAAATAGGTAATGTGACTTGCTATTCACGAGCAGAGAGTCAGGACAGAAGCCAATGTATTCTGTATCTAAGGTCACTTCCCCCTTCCACTCACCCCCCACCATGACTTTTCTAGGAAGATCTTCCTTTGAAAATGGCAGTACATTGAAATTGGCACCAAATGGATAGTCATAAATTCCCCAAGGTTAACAATAAGTAGAATTCATATCTTCTTCCTAAATCCATTACTGTAAGTTTGGCCTCTTGTTCAAATTCTAAAGAGCAAGTTGAGAGGAAAGAAATCCCAGTCAGATTGACAGAAATATCCCCAACTCCAATTATACAAGCAGTTCTCATCCACCCCATAGTGTAATACAGCCCAAGTGGAAGAAATGAACATTGAGGTTGGCAGTCTCCAGCAAAGTGTGAAATACATAGACTTACCTTCTGGCAGTAAGACAGAAGGCTGAAGTTTTCTGATTGCCTGCTTGCATCTAACACTTTTTTTTTTAATATTGGCATTGGCAGCTCTTCTCTTTAAAAGCAAGAGGTTTTTAGTGATAGAATTTAATAGGTCCCACAAATGATTTATAATGGAGCGAAATTACCAGAGCTGCTGTAAACTTCATGTCTGGAAATTCTGACAAAGGAATCCTCTTGAAATTTCAAAAGATAAATGGTTTATTGCATTTGCCCTCCATTTCTTAGCAGGGAAATAGAAGATTCAGCTGCTATGAATGTCCTTGCTGGCCAACACACCATCTTGATGGCACATCTCACCCGAATGGGACTTTGGGTCAGGCACAGTATACTGGGATGGGGGTTGGGGGGGGAGACATTGGGTGGAGGTGACAGGGGAGATGAAGGTTTCTATTGACAATGAATCTCATCACTCATCTCTCCCAAACATCTATGCATTTTAGTCTTACTTAACAGCTGAGTGACAAATGATTTTCCCACCCTGACTTTTCTCCCCCTTCTCTAATCCACATTCTATTCAGCTGCCAAATTTACTTTACTAAAGAGCAAATTTGACCATATCACACACACATATATATCAATTCACACACCCAACGAATTTTAGAGGCTTCATATTATCTTTAGAATTAAATATATTGTCTTTACTTGGCATTTTTAGTGATTGTTCCCCATGCCCCTAATTGGGTTCTCTCTTCATTTCCATCTACTGGCCCTCCTGATTTCCTTCAAGATATAACTCAAATTTTGCCTTCCCTAGGAACTCTTTTTTCCTTCCTTTCCTTTCTCTAGGTGATAATGCCTTTCCTCTGAAATTACCTTCTATATCTATCTATCTATCTATCTATCTATCTATCTATCTATCTATCTATCTATCTATCTAT
>NW_027185698.1:30594996-30605550 GCF_028583685.1 Petaurus breviceps papuanus | reverse complement strand
TATCTATCTATCTATCTATCTATCTATCTATCTATCTATCTATCTATTATCTATCTATCTATCTATCTATCTATCTATCTATCTATCTATCTATCTATCTATCTATAATATATATTTACTTGTTTGTATGACATTGTGGACATCAGAATGTGTTTCTTGTATGAATGAAGATATAAAAATAAATAATTACAATATTTCTACCATTTGCAAAGCACTATGCTAAGGCAGGGTATACAAACCCAAAAGTAAGACAATCTCTATTCTTAAGGAAATCACATTCTAATGGAATTCTCACACATATGGAAAGTTTGAGCTGAAGGTCAGTTGGAAGAGTATCATGGTGGTAAGGGTAACATTGCAAAGCAGAAGGTGATACCTCTTTAACGCCATTTCCACTGATAAAATCATATCAGTTTTTGATGTTGGACCACAGTGTCAAAGACTTTGGTGAAAAGAACTTTATTTTGTGGGTCTTAAATAAATGTATCAAACCACACTTATAAGAGCAATTTCCAGGATCTACCTCTGTAAGATAATAAACAGGGGTAATAGGCTGGAAGCATTACCATGCCAAGACTCTTGGGTTCAGAGTCCTGTGCTATCTACATTGAAAAAAGTCAATGTGCAGATTAAATTTAAAGTGTGTCAGTGTGCCCATTTTTAAGAGTTGTTTGTTAAACATTTACCACCACACTCCTTTAACCACCAAGTAATAAATTCTTTTAGCCAAAGACAAACCATCTACTAAGGTAGAGATATGTATTGACATATGTCAATGGAAGAGATATCCATACAAAAAAATCATAGTGTTGCAGTTTAAACCCAGGGACACCAAAAACTGTGGATGTGGGGTCTCTGCCTACCCAAAAAAACTCTTGGGGTTTCATGATGCATTGTGGTAGAACCATTTCAAAGAATTCAGTCAGACCACCTCTAATGCAAATATAGACACTTATTGAGATTGACACCTCTCTTGAAGTTGGCTAAGTTCCAGGAGGAACCAGCAACTTCAGAGAAAGCATGATGGATTTTTATAGGGTAAAGATGCAATTACATAACAGAAATCATGAATATTAAAAAGGTATGAGAGGCTTGTTAAGGGATTAGGTAGTGGAGGAGGGGTCCCATCTATAGTTCAGTGGTAAAACATTCTGGTCATTCTGCACTCCGACTGGCTAGCTATTATGTCCATCTGGTTAACACAGATAGTTAGGCATTGTGGTCCTGTCTTGGGCTAGATGGATGATATGGTTGTGATTGAATACAAGAAAATACCTATTTCTGTGGGAATGGATCTGGGGCAGTGACCAGGTAGAGGCAGTAGGTAGGTTCCCATCACATGGACACACCTGTTATTTCTGTGGGAACTAAGAGTTCAGGAACATATCTGTTGTTCCAGTGATCAGTGAGGCATATATGAAAAAAGTTAGGGCATTGGCGGGGGGCTAGGTAGGAACACTGGGTCTGCTGTTCAGTGGGGACAGGCCTACAATGAAGTTAGAATATTGGGGCTGGAATCAACTTTATTGGGATTCCATCAATAGGTCATTCCTATTCTTAGGTTGTCACTTTCAAAGACAAACATTAAGAGAATCTGTTGAAATTTTTTGAGGTTAACCTTAACAAAATGCTTCAGAATTTTCTTTTTTTACTCTCTTTCGTATTTTCTTTCTTTCTTCACTTTTTTTGTCTCCTTACATTTCTGTATCATTTTATATTATACAAAAGTATTTCCCTATAAAAAACTCTGTTACTTAAACAGTACAAGTTTTCTTTTCTCCATTTTAAAGATGAGGAAAAAATGGATGAAAAAAGCAAAGTTACTTGCTAAAGTTTATACCCCTAGCAAGTATTATGGTTTGGTTCCAAGTCAAATCACTTCTTTCTTGATTCCAGTTGACTCATTTGCAACATAAAGGAATAGTACTAGATCAAGGGATCTTAACCTAGGGTTTATGAACATCATATGTGATTATGTGTGTCAGTAGGAAATATATGTTTGTATATCTAATATAATCCCTGTACATATATGTATATATATATACCTACATATATGTGTATATATATGCATATACATACATATATTTCAATATTATTAGTTTATTTTATAATCATTTGTATTTCATCTCATTTTGTTTTTGTTTTGTTTTGCTGAGAAAAAGTTAAAAATCCCTGTACTAGTTCATCTTTATCATTCTTTCCTACTTAAAGATTCTATAAATATGGGTAATTATATATTCTTACCTCTTTGATAGAAAAGGATACCTCACAAATTAATTGATCAAAGGGCAACTTTTTCTGAAGAGAGATGAAATTTTCATTTTGCTTTGTTTTCCCTAAGGATGATACGTATTTTACAAAAGGTCTGTTAGTATTTCACCAAAGGTATACCAGGTATATATACACACACACACACACACATATATATATATATACACATATATACACACATATATATATACATATATACATACCAAAGTAAGTTGGTATAAATAGATGTTCTGGGAAAGGGAGTTACAGATAAAGCAAAACAAAACCAAAAACCTTGACAACTCTATAGGAAAGAGAAAAGAATAATGGGTAGAATTAAGAGATAAGATCAGGATTTCTAAATTACTTGACTAGACTCTAAGGATCATGACTCATGAATAAGAACAGCTAAGTAGGCAAAAGTTAGATACTACTAAGAAAGTACAAACCACATCATGGAGTGAGGTATACAACTCTAGGTCCTGGAAAATTCTAATCAATTTATGCTAGTGTGTATAGAATGCTACTGATTTTAAGATCAGACTCAGGACAGGTTAAATTTTAAGACAGAGGAAGTTATTTTACTGTGGCTTCTTCCCTTTTCTTTATTCTCTTTCAGTAAGATGCAACACCAGGCAATTCAATAGTGGGCTAAGACACCTCACTGTGCTATTGTATTCATTCATCCATTCATTTATTCATTCATTCATAGATCTTTGCTGAGTAGTCATTAAATTCAAGACCTTGAGGGGAGATCCAAACATAAACATCCAATTCAATTTCTGCATTTCTGGAGTTTATTGTTAATTGGAAAGAGCAAATATGGATAAAAATAAATATGACAAAACAGTGTGAGAACAAAATGCTATCTGAGGCAATAGAGAGGAAGGTAAGATCATTTCTATCAAACATATATCACATAAGGGGTGGCTAGGTGGCACAGTGAATAGAGCACCAGCCCTGGAGTCAGGAGAACCTGGGTTTGGATCCGGACTCAGACACAACACACACACACACACACATACACACACACACACACACACACACACACACGCCATGTGACCTTGGGCAAGTCATTTAACCCCAATTGCCCTCCAAAAAGCAAAAAAAACAAACCAAAAAAACCCATAAATCACATAAAAAGACATCAAAGATTAAATTCTGTCGTCAGTGAAAAAAAATAAAGAATTCAGTTTATCTGAAATGTGGCATGCTTGAAAGGGGTGGGGACAATTTGAAAAAAAAATTAGAAGGTTATCATGGAATTTCAAAGGTTAGCATGAACTTCAGGAATGATCTATGCCAAGCAATGTTTGAATAGTTCTTTCAAAAATATCTCATGTAGTCATTTGGCTTTTACAATCCACTTTTGGAAAGCAGAGGATAATCTGGAGCAAACTATCAGGCTAAAGTGATTGGAATTTCTATATGCCTAGTGCACACATTGGGAACCTGTCAGATGTTTTTGTGCTAGAGAGGAATATGATTAGAGCTATGCATTAGGAAGATTTTCCTGACAGTGTTTAGAATAGATTGAGAAGAGTCTGGAGGTGAAGAGACCTTGTTTGGAGGATCTTGGATTAGTCTAGATAAAATGAAAGTAATTAAGGTGCCCCTTGGAGGGAGGGCAGAGATGGTAGCAAGAACAAAGAGGAAGGAAGGTTTATGGAAAACTCTGAGGAGTGTCTCATGCTTCAAAACTTTTTAGCCACTCTGTCCCTCATCGAAACTTCTCCTTCCTTCCTCATCTCCTTGGACTTCTCTCTACCTTGGGAACTGAAATTCATCTGATGAAGCAAGATCAAAGTCATACTATTTAGAATTAGTTATTTAAGCTCCTTAATTTTACATAAAACTCATATTCCAGGTCAAACTCATTCACCCCAAAATTCTAAGCTGACATGGACTAGGTGAGATCCTGGGGTCTAACTCACCCTTCATCCTTCAAAGGTTAATTTCTCCCTTTGACTGCCACCTGTAGTTAATGAAGAGAAATAACCAAAATGATGTTCAGGTATAACTGTCCTCAAAGACAGGCTAATTTTAGTGATTCTCTCTTTCCACAGAGTCTTATGCCATCTCCCCAAGACTCATAGTGATACCATGTGTCACTATTTAATTTTACCTAGAAAGTAAACTTCAGAGCTTACTTACCAAGGAAATCCATTCTCATGAGATTTGCACCAATGAAGTGACTTATTGGCTTTGTTCTCCAAGAAAGACACTGGGCAAGAAACACATTGACAGATTCATGGGAGCTCTCTGAAGGAGGAGAGGATAGATCCTCTATTCTTTGTGTTTTTACCTGACTTCTTCCAACAGTACAATAGTCTTCCCCAAGAAGAAGCTTGAGATCTCCTTGCTGCAACTGTCACACCTACGACTGAGACTGGGGAAATCAATGTCTCTGTAATTGACCACTATGTGGACTATCTTGAAAACAGGGTGTGAAAAACATTTTTGTGAATGGTTCAAGAAGAGAAGGCCTGTCACTGAGTGTCCCAGAGAGGCAACAACTTGCAGAAGAGTGGGTGACAAAAGGGAAGAATAAGATGAACCATTTGATCATTCACATAGGAGCATCGAGCCTGAAAGGTTCAGAAAATCTGGCTCAGCTTCCTGCAGAAATAGGAGCTGAGGGTATTGCTGTCATCGCCCCTTTCATTTTCAAACCTGTGAACAAGAATTCCCTGATTGCATTTTTAAAAGAAGTGGTGGCAGCTGCCCCTGAAGGGCCGTTTTACTGCTATCATATTCCTGCTTTAACCGGGTAAAAATTCATGCTGAAGAGTTGCTGGATGAAATTCAGGATCAAATTCAAGGACTGAAGTTCAGCAACATAGATCTCTTAGACTTTGGACAGTGTGTGCATCAGAATAGCCAATAGCAATTCCCTCTCTTTTTTGGATTGGATGAGCACCTGCTGAGTGCCCTGGCCATGGGAGCAACTGGAGTTGTTGGCAACACCTACAACTACCTGGACAAAAAAACCAAGCCAGATATTGGAAGCTTTTGAGCACCAAAACCTTTCCTCAGCTTTGAATTACCAGTTGTACATTCAGAAATTTATGAACTATGCAATCAAACTGAGTCTGGGAGTTGCACAGACAAAAGCTATCATAACTTTTGTCTCTGGAATTCAAATGGGTCCACCTCTGCTGCCCCTGCAGAAAGCCTCCAAGGAATTTACTCTTAATGTTGAGGCCAAGCTGAAGAGTCTTGAAAGCCAGGGAACACTGAGAAGCCTGGGACCAGTCACACCAGGGTGTCTTTGATGAGATGTGCCTGCTGTGCTTTACATTTTATAATCAGTCTGAACTAAATACTATTTTAAGGGAGAGTCCTATGCCAATTGATCAATCAAGTATTTAAAACCTAAAAAAGGGAAAAAAAGAAAAAGAAACATATGGACAAGTCTCTCTTTTTCAGGAAATATTATTTCTTGATGGTGTTTGGTGGCCAACATCTCAAATGTAGAAACAAATCTCAAAGGTAGAAAATCTGACACCAAATGTTACTAGGCAAATCTCAAAATTGGTGCTGCCTAGAATGTCTTTTCTCTTGGACTAGAAGGTTAAATTGCATGGTCATTCTGCCCAGGGAAAAGAATATCCCCCATCTTTTACACAGGGTTTGAGGTTCAGGGACAATGTCATAGTCTCCCCTTCATTCCATTTATAAGCACATCATTACCTGTCAGGTGTTTATAGTATTGAGATTACTATTTCTGGAAGAAAGTATAAGGGGGAAAATGGAGAGGGAGTTCTAGAGTGTAAAAGTGTGGGGCCAGATTGCTTTTATAAGCCAAGTACTAAAAGGGAATAATGAACAGAGCCAAACTTTGATTCTTGGTCTCCTGACTCTAAATTAAATATATTTTCCTCTGTGTAGCACAATCCAGGGTCAGGATTCCATCCTGACTCTAAAAGTAGGACTTTTTCATTATACCATATTTCTCGATATATCTCATTCCCAGGTAACATTGTACACTTTCAAAAAGACTGTTTGGCCTTATCCTAAATGAGGAACCAATGATGTTAATGCCAAGTACCTTGGGGATCCTGTGGGAAAGAAATTTTTCATTAGGCGAGGCCATATGCCAATCAAACACTTAGTCACATATGGCTCACTAGCTCAGAGTTTCACTAGTCAAAAGTGTGTGTGTGTGTGTGTGTGTGTGTGTGTATTTAGGAGATTCCTTTTGTATTTAAAAAAATTCAAACATGTGTGGTAAATTCTTTTATAGGGATGTGGTCAAAACTCTATTCTTCCTAGGATCTGGCAAAAGTCAGACAAATCCCCCTTAATATCTTATGTAAAAAGGAAATTCCCTACTCTTTTTCTATTAAAAATCTTATTCAAGGAAAACATATATTAACATTTTATTTGCCAGTCCCTGTACTAAAATGCTAGGAATACAAAGAAAGAGAAAAAAAAAATACCCTACTATGAAGGATGTCATAGCCTATTGGGAGAGACAACATAAAACTATGTATAAACAAGATATACACAGTATTTAGTGAAGATAATCTCAAAAGGTAGGCATGGAAGATTGAGAAAAGCTTCTTGTAGAAGGTAAGGCTTTCGCTGAGACTTGAAGGAAGCCAGGGAATTTGGGAGGTGGAGATAAGGAGGCAGACAGCTCTAGGCATGGAATAGAAAGAGTGACAATTCTTGGAGTAAGAAGATAGAGTGTGCAAGGAAGCCTGTATCATTGACCACAGAATACTGGTAGGGAAGGGGATTTTAAGAAGAGTTAAAGGATAGACTAGGTTATGAAGTGCTTTAAAAGTCAAACAGAGGATTTTATACCCAAAGCAATAGGGAGTCACTGTAGTTGAGTGGCTTGGGGGTGGGACACATTGATACTTGCATTTTAGGAAGATCAGTTTGACAGCTGAGTGGAGGATAGTCTGTAGAAGGGAGACACTTGAGGAAAGGAGAACAACCAGAAGCTTACTACAATAGTACAGAAGTAAGGTTATGGCAGCCTGTACCAGTGGGGTGGCAAATGCAGAGGAGAAAAGGAGAGCATATAAAAGATATGTTACAGAAATAAGATCAATGAGACTTGGAAACAGATTGGGTATGAGAGATGAGAGAGACTGAGAAGCCAATAATGACATGTAGGTTATGAACTTAAATGATTGAAAGTAGTACCCTCCACAATATTCAGAAGGTTAGGAAAAGAAGAGGGTTTGAGGAGAAAATTCAGTTCACTTTGGACATGTTGAGTTTCACATGTTGAGGTCTACAAGATACCTAGTTCAAGATGTCAGATAGAAAGCTGGAGACATGAGTCCAAAGATCAAGAAAGACTAGTACTGGAACAATACATCTAAGACTCATGGAAAACTGAAGCCATTGGAGCCTTTGAGATTGGCCAGTGAAATACTATAAAGGGAGAAGAGAAGAGAGAGTCAATGACAGGGCTTTGGGGACATAGACACACAATTAATGGGCATCAGCAAAAAGTATTGACAAGAAGCTATCAGACAGGTAGGAGGAGAACCAGGAAAGAGTATAATCATGAAAACTTAGAGAGAACACAGTTTAGTAGAAGAAAGTGACTAGTAGTTTCAAAGACTGGAGAGAGATCAAGAAAGATGAGGACTGAGAAAATGCCATTAAATTTGGCAATTACCCTATCTTTAAAATTTTAATTTTAAAGTTGATCAGGATCAGCTGAACTGAACTTTAGAAACCATTCCACAAAATGTAAAGAAAAGAGTGATTTTTGGAAAGAAACTGGAGATATGAGTTGTAGATGGCCTCCTCAAGGAGGTTACCTACAAGAGGAGAGATATAGGGAAATAGGGCTATAGCTAGTGAGAATGGTTAGATCAAGGCAGGGAGTTTTGAAGATAAGGGAGACATGGGCATGTTTGTAGGCAATAAGAAAGCAGTAGAAATTGAAGATTAATGAGAATATGAGGATGATGGGGGGAAATTTGACCAAAGAAGACAGGCTAGAATAAAATCATTTGAGCAAGTTACAGTGGTTTTCTTATTATGAAGGAGGAGGGCCAACTCTTTTGTGATGCAATGAAGAGGAGAGAGTCCCAGAAGGCATATGAGTGATGTGAAATGAGGAAGAGGAGAAAGGTGGGAGCTTTTGGCTAATGTTCTCAAATTTTTTTTCACTGCAATATGAAGAAAGGTTCTTAGTTGAAAGGGTGGAAAAGGTGAGAACATCAGAGAAGGGATACAAAAACTTCAGAAAAGCTACTGCTGTGAGTGGGATAATGAATGGCAGAGGAGTGTAAATGCCTTGCCTTAGTGTGAGGGTCCAGGTAATACTGTGTGACATAAATCTGTAATGTACCTAGTCAGCATATTTTTTTCTATTTTTTCTCCAGAAAAAGTAAAAAAATATATGGATAGGAGTGATGGTACTGGATGATGGGAAAAATCCAAGGCTTGAGTTTGGAAGGGAAAGTTCTTTAATAGATAAAGAAAACAAGAGACTAGGGAGAAGAGGACAATATAGAATTGAGAAGTTCACCAAGTGATCAAGAAGAAGGAAGGAGAGAGTAGACAACTTCTTGTTATTTCCTGAGTAAATTTCAACCTTCTCTATTTGACATTCAGGACCCTCCACAATCTTGTGTCACTTTGGATTCTTATTTCATATTACTTGTTTGCACATACTATGTGTCCTAACCAAAAGGATCTACACTTTAATCCCTGAAAAGTCTCCACTTTTTAATATATATGTACCATTGGTTACTTTTCCCCCTATATCTGAAATGACCTTCCTTCCCCCTTTTCTGGTTGAATTCTTAAACATTCTTTAAAGGTCAAATTAAAGGATATCTTCACTAGGAAGCCTTTTTTTATTCACCTTGAACTTTGTAAAACAATTTGTTTTGCAGTTGGGATATCTTTATTATGCCATATTATGTAATATAATACTCTGTGTTTATATCAACTCTCTCTACACTATATTCTTCAGGAGGGCCCAGACAATATCTTACCTAAATGTTCTATCTCCATCAGCAATTAGCACAATGTCTTCCACATACTAAGTACTTCATGAATGTTAGGTAAATTTCTTTGAAAGTCAAGCTGCTAAGTTAAGAGTGCAGTTATGGAATATTTAATTAGTGTTTTCTACCAGGATATACATAAGATAATTCCTTTGAGTGATTAGAGCTTTTCAGAACCTTCATGATCATTGAATCCAATTTCACAGATAGGAAAAATTGATATCTATGGAGGTTTAGCAACTTGTTGTAGGTCATACATCTTATTATTGGTAAAGCACGGACTTGAATCCAGGACCCGTAATTCCCAGTACTATATATGCTCCACCATTCTGCTCTTTCCCTTTTAAGGAAAAGGAAGTCAAGAAATTGTCTATAGATCTTTTATTTTTTTCATATCAATAAAATATTATGGGAAAGAATGCTAGACTTGCAATTAGCATACTGGTATAAGGAGAGACTGCTATGAAGGGGCAAACATTTTGTAAAACACTATAGGAAAGGAAGCTTTTGTTGTTGATGTCTTCCCAGGAGGTCAGGAATTCAATTTGTATTTGGTCTTCTGTGCCCCAAAGCCTTCTGTTCCCACTTCCTGTTCTCCCATTGGCAGAAAGTGAGGCCTGCAAAGATCAAGTGACTTGCCCATCTATGTGACCAAGTCACTCCCTCTCTGTGAGCACACAGATTAGACTTGCAGTGAGGGCCTTTGACTCCAGACCCAGGGGCCTTTTCCACTGTACCAAATTCAGCATATTTGGCTGGTTTTCAATGACAAGCTTTGGCAATGGGGCAGTTTGTTCCCCATATGGTTTATAAATCGTTACCTTTCGAGATGTTTAGCATCAGCTTTGATTCTCCACTTGTGCTTTGAGTTAATGTAAGTTACTTTGGTTCCAGGTTTGAAAACAATCTATGCTGATTTAAAGAGGATATACAGTACCTGACAATGTAAATGGCAGTGCAGGTGTACAAGATGTCTTCCCAAGATGTGCAGTTGGCATTAGCATTCATCACAGGAGTTAATTGGGAAGACGCTGAATCTCCAAGCTTGTGTAATAGTGGATTATGGTGAAAAGGCTCTTGGAAAACTCATTCCTTTAATCACGAATCTATGCTGGCAAATGGATCCTCTCCTTGATTGGATTGCATAAGTAATATCTTAACAGGTACTCTTGTGAAAGGTAGTATTTAGTTCTTCCCTATCCTACAAAATTCTTAACAAAGGGCAATCAGGTCCCTATGATAGAGGCAGTATTCCCTCAGATCTTGCTTCTTGGTAATGGAAGGCAATGTCATGTAGCAAAGAGTGAACGATCTC
>NW_027185698.1:30542496-30589996 GCF_028583685.1 Petaurus breviceps papuanus | reverse complement strand
TAAACATAAGAATACCTTGCAATGAGTATAGATGAAAAAGTTTCCAGAAAAGAGTGTGGATCATACAACAAATGTCTTTCCCAACAACTAAAGATCAAACTTTAAATTGTGTGCTCTTGGACAAATCAAAAAAGATCATCATTGGATGGCTTGTATGCCAGATAACACATGATGACTAGTGTATATCTGATATTTTCAGTTCTGGTCTGAAGCAGTTTTGGAATTTGAGTCATACCAGTTTTAGCCATTTTTCATAAAGGGGTTGTCCTGAAACCCTTAGAGATTTAATTTATCAAGACAGTTATTTCTGAGCTATCTTGTATTGGAAAGTGTTTTTAAGAAAGTCTGAATTCTCCAATCCATAACATCTTTATGTCAAGAGAGTCTAATCTTTCTATTGGATTGTAATAAAAGCTTAGAAAATTTTCAAAGTTAGTAAATGTTGTATTTCAGTTAATTCAGGTTTGACAGAAAGTAAAACTATATTAATATATAGCAAGTTCTACTGACCTCTCCACAGCACCACCTATTTCCAGAGTGAGCCTGAGACCATTACAGATTTGTGGCAGACATTTACTTCTTCTGCATCTGTATGCAGAAAATTCTGCAGGATGAAAATTGCTATGCACAATTACAATGTTGGGATCCTAGAAGATACAGAACAAAAGAATCATTAAATCATGTTAATTGTGATCTACTTACTAAGACAAAAAAATGGATGAGGATATATTTTAATTCTCTACTCAATTTCTACTAGAATTATTTTGTATGACATACATTTTCTCACTTGATCCAAGAAGGTCTTATTTTATTTTTGAAATATTCCATGTGTGTGTTTGGTCTGTTGAAGATCACAAGATTCTCAAAAGTAATCAAAGTAAATGGCATTATACCTTTGATTTCTTTCTCCATGTCATACTTATCCCTTAATCTCCTCAATTGTCAATGCCCTTTCCCCTCCTCCCCAATCGACTAATATCTTATATAAACTACACATATGCATGTATATATATATATACACATACATTTATAGAAACATATATGTATGTATGTATGTATTCAGTACATGATATATGCTTATATACTTAAATTGTATTATATATTATCACATACATGTTGTCATCATCAATATAACACAAGCTCCTTGAGAACAGGAACTATTTTATTTTTGTATTGTA
Organism: Petaurus breviceps papuanus; assembly: GCF_028583685.1. Taxonomy (NCBI): domain Eukaryota; kingdom Metazoa; phylum Chordata; class Mammalia; order Diprotodontia; family Petauridae; genus Petaurus; species Petaurus breviceps. Next base: position 30,588,818 of record NW_027185698.1, on the reverse strand, counting down.
TTCCCACTGATGAGCAAAGTGCTAGATATATAGTTGAAGCATAATGAAGTACTTTGGTTGATTGATTAATAATGGGCAAAGTACTATTAAGTAGATTCAAATTGCTAAGGAGTGGACCCACATTTCAAGCTGAGGCTTCTTGACCAAGACAGTTTACAAAGGCCAGATTGAGGGAGGGCAAAAAATTCACTAGGAAAAATGAAGAATTTGAGCATATTTGAAAGATTTAGAAATTAATTATAAGATATACGAGGAGTTAGGTGAAGGAGGCAGAAAGGCAAGAGGCATGGTCTAAATTAGAATATTGAAACAATATTAGACTCATCATATTCCATAGAGTTGGTAAAAAATCAGAGGATGAAGTCAGATGAGTGGTAAAAGAAAGTCTGATACCAGCAGAAGTATTCAAATTCAGCAGAGAATCTAAAGTAATTTGTCAAACGTGTCATCCTTTGGGAATGATATAGACATGTATATGTGGAAATGCTTGTGTGTGTGTGTGTGTGTGTGTGTGTGTGTGTGTGTGTTCTTCACTCCTGGAGATAAGCTCTACCTATGTGCTTCCCTTGAATTAGTGGGACAGTTCTGTCATCATCATAATCACCCTCAGGGAAAACAGCTGTCTCTAAGCAATTGCCGATGAGCCCATAAAGCTCACTCCATAATTAGAACTTAAATTTATTCAGTTTTATGGCTTACAAATTGCTTTATCCACATTATAACATTCGATCCTCAAAAATGGTCTTATGAGATTGTATGAATGTTGTAATTCCCACTTTACAGGTGAGAGAACTGAATCTTAGGGAGGTCAAATGACTTATCCCAGAAACCACAGCCAGCAAAGGAAAGAGCTGGGACTGACAACCAGGTCTGACTCAAACTGCATTTTGTCCCCCACTTCTTCATGCATTATTTTTTAAATTCAATTTAAATTAAATGGGTGTTCTTAAACTGTGGGACAACAGGAGAGGTACACAGATTTTTGTCACTCAATTACTTAATATTTTATGTATTTTTTTTTTAATTTGGGTTGGGTTCTTAAATTTAAGATCATGGGAGCATGGGAGCAGGATTCTGATTTTGTCTCTGACACTAATTTTATGACTGTGTGCAAATTCCCTAAACATGTTGGTCCTCAGTTTCCTTATCTATAAAATAAAGTTAATGTTACTCTCACTACCTAGCTCCCAGGGTAATTTTGGGGAAACACTTTTAAAAAACATAAAGTACAATAAAATGAGTTAATATGAATAAACACATATTTTATATGTTAGTATAAATATGGAATTAATTTTTATCCTAGATCTACCTTGAATAAAACCTAACTGCAGCCTCAAATTTGTACTATTTTTCTACATATATGCATGGTTTCCCTTTTGATGTTGTTTCATTTTAGAGTGGCACACATATGTATATACACATTTTAATGTAAAATATATATCCCCTAAAATTAAATTACACAATCCCTGATAAATCCTATACTCAGGTTTTATTAAAAGTAAATTTGAAAGAAAAATAAGTCCCATATTTGGACAAATATGGTATTATTCTTTTGTGATTCTGGCACTTGGTGCTTGCCAGCATATGGTGTTCACATTTGAAAGGATGTGCTGCGTATGCAATGCAGAATTTTCTCCCTTACTTATAGTTTATTGTTTCCACAATATAGTGCTTATTCAGAACAAGAGCAGTGGAAAGCTTAGTTCTTTACAGCTACAGTGTATCATGCACATTTAATTAGTAGCGAAAATAGAAATACGCATTTAGCACCTTACTCAGCAAGAATTGCAAAGACATCAGATTTTTAGCACCAGAGAAGAAAAGATTGACATTTTGACAAGGTCTTCTTTGAGAAACTAGCATGCAAGAAATGATGGCTAAGGTAAATTAGTCTTCTAATTGTCAACTGATAGTTAAGTGGGTCAACCACAAATAAGGATATAAATTGAACTGGATTTAATAAATGCTTGTTACCAGGAATAATAGGAATGAGCTCAGTGATATTTAGGTTAGATGACAAAAAACATATCTAACCCGGGATATGACACAAGTTTCATAACTGGATTCAAAAAGAGTGAATTTTTCAGTGATGCTTCTAAGGCATCCTGGACTTTGGAACTAGGAAACCTGGTATATGCAGATCTTCTTAAGTAGTCAGGTGACCACTGAAAAGTCAGGCCAGATCTGTTCCACCTAAGTTGGTTAGCAACTGGTGACCCTATGGTCTCACTGTTTGATAACAAAAAGAAAGGACCTAAGGAATGTTACTCTAAGCCATAGCTTGCTAAAAAAGAATAAAGAATTCATAGGCAGGTGTTGTAGTGGAAAGAATGATCTATGTGGAGTGTTTGAACCTAGCTTCAAATCCCAATATTTCTCTTATCTGTGTACCTTTAGATGAGTCACTTCCTCTCTCTGCAAAATGTGTGAGATAGATTGAGTGATCTGTAAAATCTATCCCAAACCCCAAATCTTAGGTTCTTGAAAATTTCTGGAGAAAGGAAGGCAAGAAGGAAAAGATTTTAAGGAAGGAGAGGGCAAAGTCCCAACCATGACACTAACTTTATATGACTTTGAAAAAAATAAATTTCCTCTTGGTGACTAGATTTTCTTCTCTGTAAAAATGTGAGGGTTAAATGGGATGATTTCCAAGATCTTTTTGATGAAGTGTATTCTTCAGAACAATGATTCTATGACACCAATTCCTAATAATTTCCCTAAGGAAGATGCCTAATCATTAAGTAGAGAGGAAGCTGTTTTTGTTTTTAGTTTTCCTTTCCATTTCCTATGACTGCTTCTTTGTACATATTTAAAATGGGACCTGAAAAACTATCTGAGGTGGCTCAGATGGGATGCTCTAATACTTTCCATGTTTATGTTTTAATTTTTCCTGTCTTACTGTCACTCCTAATTAAGTTCAATCCAGTAATTCAGGCTCAGGGTTAGAATCTAATAAGACACTCATGTATCACAAAATGCAATAAAATAAATTTACTTAGAATAATTAAAAAGGATACAATTGCTAAAATCAAAAGAATACTGACTAAAATGAAGCACTACCCCCTCTGTCTCTGCATTCAATATGGCAATTATCGATGTGCTAGGTCAAAAATACTTTCCCAGACCACAGGACAAGGAGGATTATATTAAAATTTCAAACATAAATTCCATAAGTGAGGCCTTTTATGCTTCAGCTGACAAAGGAGCAACAGCAATGATTATCCTAAAATTGGCATACCTGCTTGCTTAAAGAAAAATAAACCAGTTCACATAAAATAAATTCTAGTCTTACCACAAAATGTGTATTAAAAAGTAAAGTGGCATGGAGGATATAGTGCTAGATGGAGAGGAAGATCTGGGTTGAATTGTACTTTTTATGAAATAAGCTACGTGACCATGGGTAACTCACTTAACCTCTCCACGACTTCCTTTCCTTACATGTGAAATAATAAATTCTCTGTTTTGCAGAGTTGTTATGAGCATCATATTGAAAAAGTATATGAAGCTTTATGTGCTATATAAATAACATTTATTATATTATTATGGCATAGCTAGGTGGCACAGTGGATAGAGAACTGGGCTTAGAATCAGAAAGACTCATCTTCATGAGTTCAAAACCAGACTCAGGCACTTACTGGCTGTGCCCAGGGAAAGTCACTTAATCCCGTTTGCCTCAGTTTCCTCATCTGTAAAATGAGCTAGAGAAGGAAATGGCAAGCCACTTCACTATCTTTGACAGGAAAACCACAAATGGAGTGAAAGAGTTGGATGTGATTGAAATGACTGAACAAAAAAAGAGTCTTAAAAGACATTTATTTATATCCAAAGATTTTCCAGATATGCTCAATTTAGGACAATGATTTTTAAACCTCTCTTTTCCCCTGTGGGAAAACAAATTCCTGGTTTAATTTGCTGCTGAAATCCTATAGTTTATCCTACCTACTTTTTTCCACATTTGATCTAGTCAACAGTAAATTGCAAGAATCCATGTGACACTATTAACAGTTACATTTTATTTAAAATATTAGGGAAGGACTTTTTCAAAAGATAATAAATATTCTTTGATCCATTATTCACTGAATTTCTGGAAAATTCACATGTGATATTTACAAATTGAATTGCTAGATCAAGCCTTTTTCCCTTCTCATTTCAAGGGCGTGGCTAGGTGGCCCAGTGAATAGGCACTGGCCCGGAATCAGGAGGACCTGAATTCAAATCTGACCTCAGAAATTTGACACACTTACTAGCGGTGTGACCCTGGGCAAGTCACTGTGATAGTAATGGAATGTGGAGATTCCCCTGTATTGGGCTTGGTTTTCAAATTGATTGTGTTAAAACCCAGAGCTTGTTAATCCCACCTGTGGGATGGGTTTGTTGATGTGAAAAGAAAGTCCTGAATTGGGAGGAGCTGGTGACTTAGATTTGGAGACACAAGAGAGAGGCGGAAGTTCTTTTTGGAAGCAGCACCTCGTGGAGAGAGAGAGACTAAGAGATTGCTGGTGGCCGCTTTGAATTGCCCTGGACTTTTGAGACCTGCCCCCTGAGCTGCCAAGGACTGAGGAGACATGGCTGTTTTGCTGGTACTTTGTCTGTCTGTTTTGATGTTATTTTGCCAGATTTGTCCACTGGTGAAAGACTGTCCTGTTGAAGAAGTCCTGGAACCTGGCATTTGGTTAAGAAGGCCTGAGACTGTCCTGCAGACAATGAGTGAATACTGTCCACTGGTGAGGGACAGTACTGAGAGTGAATACTGTCCACTGGTGAGGGACAGTACTGTTGTTGCAGGGGTCTGGAGACTGTCCGGCAGACAGAATGAATACTGTCCACTGGTGAAGGACAGTGCTGTTGTTGCAGGGGTCTGGGAGCCTTTCTGTTGGTTCAGAAGCCCTGAAGAAGGATTTTCTTGTTGTATGTTTACAGAAATCCTGGGAGAGGGCTTTGCTAATGTGTTCAGGGGTTCTAGGACTGTTCTACAGACAGAGGATAAATTCATGAAGGGACTGGCAATGTATCTTATGGCCTTGCTAAGCCTTGTCTCCCCAGGAACTAAGATTGCTGAGAACTTGCCTCGTGTCAAGATGAAGAAAAGACCTCCATTTGGGTATTAAGTGCTGTGTTTAAACTTGATGTAACTCTGGGGTAGATTCAATTGTGATCCAGGGGTGGGGAACTTTTGACCTTTTTGTGTTCTATGGTTGAGCAAATGAATGTATTTTACTTATGTTTGGAAACTAATCTCCATTTGAGAAGAGGGGCTTTGTGGTGGACTTAATTAAGGTATAGCCTAGGGGTGGAGAAGTATTTAGAACAGAGACTTTGTAATTGATTGAATGATTGGAAGGTCCTGGGATGGGGTAGTACTTGGAGATTATTTAATCGTACTTAGTAAATACTGTATTTTGAATGATGTCATGTTTTGATCTTCTCTGTTCTGGGTTTGTTACTGAATAAAATAGAGAGCATCTATGCTGGTATTTTGAACCTGGGAAGTTGCCTTTCCTTGGCATTACATTACAGTCACTTAATCCCAATTGCCCTCCAAAATAGTGAAAAAAAATATCTTAGGGCAAGGATTCTTAAACTAGAATCCATGAGATTTGTGGTACCTTTGGTGCTCAAAGAATTTATGGATTTATTTAAGGAATTACATTAAATTTAAATGGAAAAAAACACCTCTTTTAACATATCTTCAATTTCCTTTATAATTCTATTTCATATTTTATACATCTAAATATATTAGTCTGAGATACATAAACTATAGTAGAATGCAAAAGAGGCTAATGACACAAATCCTTAAGAATCCTTGTTATAGGGCAATGGTTGAACAAAACCCTGTATGTGAATGTAATGGAAAACTATGGCACCATGAGAAATAACCTATATGAGGACTTCAAGGAAACATGTGAAGACCAAAATGAACTGATACAGAAGGAAAAAAATACAGAGACAACAAAATTGCAAACTGAAAAAAAAGAGCACATATTTTTATGCGATTATAATTTATAGCCCCAATGGAAATTTATATTTCTAGATAAGGAAATTTACTCCTCTCATTTTGTTAGAAATGAGAAACTATGGTTGCAGGACATGCCATATGGTGTCAGAAGAGGTTTCTGTACAGATCAGTTTTACTCAATTATTTTTCTTTTATGCAAAGAATGGATAATTAGATGATGGGATGCTGGAAACTCTATCCTGAAATGATAATTAATTAAGAATCAAAGATATAAATCTTTAAAAGTTACATTCATAAATGTTGGAGTTGTTAACTATACCAGCAAAGTAAGTGCCCACACTGATAAAATCACACACTTCAGATCTCCTGAAATTTTTGAAGGAGGGGAATATTAGTGAATAAATAGTCACTTGAATTCAAGGAATTTCTTTCCAACAAATTGCTTTAGGTGTATAGATTCCACCATTGATGTAGCCTTTTCTTCCATTGTTTAATAATAAAAGTACTAAGAACTCAGTCATCTTCTTTCTTATAATTAAATGATAAGTTAAAAATGCAAATCTTCAGCATGCCTCAGACATAGCTCATTGAGATAGCTAGGTAACGCCTTAATAAAATCATGGAAATTCTATAGTATAGAGTGTCCCCTAATATTGACTGGTTAAATAACTTGTCTAGGATCAGATAGCCAATACATGTCAGAGCTAGATACTTATACAGTGTGTGGAGGGTGGTAAGGGGGAATAATCTACTTCTTCATAACTTCTTAATTATTCTATTTTTGTCCACTGTAGCTAAACACATAAGATTATCTTCCACTTTTGTAGCATATTCCTGCAAGTAATTGAGCAGTAATAATACATTTATGGACAACTAGCTGGCATAGTAGGTGAAGGGCTGGGCCTGGAGTCAGGAAGACCTGAGTTCAAAATTGACCTCAGAAACTTACCAGCTATGTAACCCTGAATATGTCATTTAACACTCTTTGCCTCAGTTTCCTTGTCTACAAATGAACTAAAGAAGCAAATGGTAAACCATTCCAATATCTCTCCCAAGAAAACTCCAAATGAAGAGCTACACACAAATGAAAAATGACTGAGCAATGACAACAAACATACATTTATGTCACAGTAGGCAATCCACACAGTATGTTCCTCACAACTCTGAGTCTGATAGTTCAAATATTTTCTCAATATTCTAGCTGAGAAAACTGAGACAGGCTCAGAAATTCTAGGTAATTTGCCATCCTAATAAGGTCCATGTTCAATATTCAGATTCATTTCCCCTGAATGCCAATCCCACACTATTTTTTTGTTTTCTGCATCATCTTAACCTCCTTCCAAGCACATAAATACATGCCTTTCATGCATAGGAAGTCAGAGCTGGTGCTTTATCTAAATTCTCTTTAAATGGCATCTGCCCTGTAGAATTCCTTCTACTTCACTTTCCACTGCACTACACTGTCTCTGAGAATAGTTCTAATGTGTTCTAGTTCCACTTCTGCCACTAAGATGCTATGTGGTCTTAACCAAGTTGCCTCACTGCTCTAAAATTAAAACATTGGTCTACATGATCTTTAAGGTTCCTTATTAGTTTAATATCTTATCAGTTTATGTGATAAAACCTGGAGATAAAACATTTTAGTGTTTTAATGCCCTAAAAGCACCCTATGTTTTACAAACCTTGTACTAACTGAATATGTTTAAAAAAAGACCCCACTCGTACAACAACATCATGGAAAGGAATAGAGATCTGATCCTGTCAATTCTGGCTTAGTTGTTTAAGCACCTTTTAAGGTACTTTTGTAAGAGAAAAATTCAGTGGTAGGTATGAAAAAAGTGTGAGTGGAGAGCACAACCTGGTTCCCTGAGGAGAACAGAGTAACTTGGGAAAAACTGATGGATGTGGATCATACTTTATATAAAGGTCCATTGCTTTAAGTTGCAAAGCTCAATTTCTAGGGATCTCTAGATGCTACAGTCACTTTCCTTTAAAAAAAATTCAGGCAACCTTACTATCCCATCAGCATGAGTGCATTCTCTGAAAGCACTTTACAAACTGTAAAGGCAGGCATTATAATGTATTGTTAGCACTAGCTGCAATGGAAAATCCAGATAACCTCTTTTAAACCCCAGCTTCACAGTTTGCCTTATCCCTTAATCTTTCTGTATTTACAGCACCTTGCTGTACCTTAAGAACTTACCAAACACACAGTTGATACTCACTCAACTGTCTGTGTGCTGTTTTATGGAGGGAGCTGAAGACAAAGGGTTTTTTTTTTAAAGCCTGAATCTTCCTGAGGGTAATTCTTTGGATGCTTTCACCCAATCCCCCTCACTACAGAAAATAGGAAAATGATTGACATTATATTCTATCTCTTCCTGATCTAAGCATGACCTGACAGTATCATAGAGAATTTGGGGATTGTCATAAACAATCTTTTCACTTGAAAAAAATCATGCAGCTTGGAATGTCTTTCTCCTAAGATAGTAGAGAACAGGGTGCCAATCAAAAAGGTTTTTATTTATGTGTCTAATGGAAACTCTCCCCCCCCCCAAACAAGTGCCATAGTTTAATAGAAATAAGTTAATTAAGTTATATTATTCAGAGCATTAGAGGGTGCTTCTGTACCTAGTAAGTGAGGGGTAGTGAAATATGTCCAGCAATGAACCTAGGACATCCTTGACATTTACTTTACCTCATTGTACAACCTTGATCATAATTTTTGGATTGATATTTATGGGATATAGTTGTGACTCTATATATTGTTTCTTTGAAAATTAAAAGACTTATCATTTCATGGGCTTAGGGTATTCCTTCCAGTGACAAACACCACAATCCCTTCATATCTCAGTTTGCATGTGGTGCTACACTTAAAAAAATCATTCCCAGGGGCAGCCTTAGAATAATGTCCCATCTCCAATTTTACTTAGGAAGATTCTGAGATGTCAGACATAGAAATTATTACTGGGTTTGTACATGTATAAAATTGTAATTGGGTCCAAAGTTTTCCACAAGGAAACATAGTGCTATCTTTAGGGATCAAAAGAGTTGTGTATATATATATGATATTTATTTATATATTTAATACATATTATATAGAAAATTTAATATATATTTATATACAATATATTTAAACATATATACATATATATATATATATATATTGCTTCTTGGAGGGGGGAAAGTAGGGCAATTGGGCTTAAGTGACTTGCTCAAAGTCACATGACTAGTGTGTCAAGTGTCTAAGGTCGTATTTGAACTCAGGTCCTAATGACTCCAGGGTTGGTGTGCCACCTAGCCGCCCAATTTTCAACATATATTAAAAAAATAAAAAAACACAATATAAAAGTACTGCCCACTTACTCATTTAGAAGCCATTTGTAAGTATCTACTATGTACATTGCTATGTTCACCAAAGCCCTGATATGAGAGATTTTTTGATATGTAGCTCACTGTGGGTTGTTCAAGGGTATTCTACCATCTGATAAAGCTGTAACCACTTTATAATGCTGCAATGTCAGAGTCTATAAATATTTATTAAATTCCTACTATGTGCCAAGTACTGCCATGCTAAGCACTAGGGATATGCAGAAAGACATGATAATCCCTGAGCTACAACACATAAAGAGAAGTTAGCTAAGCCTATAAATATGGCAAAAGGCTATCTGTTACTGAGGGACACGCTTTCTACATCTTGAGAGGCTATATACTAGGGATAGAAAGGTCAAACAAGATGACAGACAGTCCACATAACTGTCATTTGAGATCTAATACTTTATTAGATTGAATGTAACCGATTCACTATCATTATACTTCTATGCAGATTTTGATGGCAGCAAAGGAGAAATCTCATGAAAGTGTTATAGGAAAATTTGAGAAGGACGTAAATATACAACTAGGGAGATCTCAGAAGGGGTCTAGGAAGAGAAGAATACTTAAAGGTAAAGTTGAGGAAGGTAAGGAAGATAGACTGAATATATGTAGCGAAATCAAAGATAGTGTTTTGAATTCAGGGAATACTCATTTGACCTAAATGTAGAGAACATGGAGAAAGGGAAAGCATCTGGATGTGTAAATTCAAACCCAGTTGAGGAGGGTTTTAAAGGACAGAGTAAGGAGTTTGTCATTTAATTGAAGTGTAATAGAAAGTCATTGGTGGTATTTGGTTAGACAATTGGCCTCATGACTGCAGTATAGGAAGACTGTGTTGGATATGTGAAGACTGGCTTAGAGAAGAACTGAAACTAATGAAAGGGCCATTGAATAAAAGTGTTGACTAAGAGTGAACTCAAGGTGATATATCTGGGAAATATGGTAGAAATAGAATTAAAAGGACAGAGAAATCAATTAAATATGAAACGAGGTAGAAAGGAAGAGTTAAAGATTCCACTTAGGTTATAAGTCTGAACATCATCAAAAGAGAATAGTGTTACCACCCATGAAAATGAAGAATTTGGAAAGATGTGCAGATTTAGAGCAAAGGATGATGAATTTTTATTTGGATATTTTGAGTTTCCAGCGACTGTAAGACATGGAGTTGAGCTGATTAGCTATTAGAATCATGGGCCTGAGGTTCTTGAAAAAAAATATTGAGTTATATACTTAGATTTGAGAGTTAAAAGTGTAGAGGTTAAGACATTATCAATATTTTATTATTATTTCCAATGATAATTAAAGGCATAGGGAGAGTATCGCGAAGAGAGAATTTTACATCTTGGGATGCCAAGAATCTCACATGTATAGTCACATTAATCTCACTCTTCACTTTCTTAAACATTTCTTAGGGCTTCAACCTCCTGGAAGCTTCCTCATTCTCACCCTTCATATCCATGCTGCTATTCCTCACACCAATGCCTGAATAATTGCACCAACCCTATAGTTCTCTCAATCCATGAATAAACTGTGTCATGTATCTGGAGACTACTTCTTACTACCAGACTTTCTAAAGTCAGCATCAGGAGGCATTGGAGTAAGTGATATCAGGTAGGCAGAGAATAAAGGTAAAAAGTAATGGAGGATGACAAAAGGAGAAATCTCCCAGAGAATCCAGAAGCAGCAGAAACTGAGGTCATAAGTGAAGAGGTTGGCTTTGGCAATGGTGACGAAAATAGTTATTTGTTTCTCAGAGACTAGAGCAAAAGGAGAGGATGGGGGTGGGAAAGGTACAGTGCAGAGAAAAGATTTTTTAACCTGAATTCTGTGACCTTGTTTTTATCTATCTGTATCTAGACAGACAGATAGATAGATAGATAGATGAAGCTACCATTTAAATATCGATTTATTTAAAGTTATAACTTTTATATATCTAGATAGAGCTATAGACAACTGTGTTTCAATATAATTGGTTTCCTTTATAATTCTATGTATTTTAATTTATGCATTTAAAAGCATTATTATGAGAAAGGATCTTTAGGCTACATGAAACTGCCAAAGTTATCTGTAGCACAAAAATATTTAAGAACTCCCCTTATGTAGAAGGGATTTTGAGGTGTGGAGGAGGAGGGCATGAGGGGATTCATAACTGATGGGTTCAATATCAGTAAAGTGGAAAGCAAGGTCATCTGCTGAAAGACAGAGGTACAAGGGGAATTGTGGGCTTGAGGAAAGAGAACACAGCTGCTGTGAGGATATGATAGGGAATCAATCAGATAGATAAAAGGATTTCTGTGGAGCAGCAGGGACCCAGATGAAGTTAGAGAATATGAATTTGCATTGAACCCAGTTTATATGGCTTATTACTGACTCCCACCAGCAATATTTAGGAGTTTTAGAGTAGTTACAGTGAAAACTGAAAGGGGCAAAAATTGTTTTGTTGTTTATTTTGGGGGGGGGGGTAAGGTACTGGCCTCTGGTTGAAAATCAGGAGAGATTAAGCTACAAGGAGATGGAGGGAGAAGGGGTTTAATTGTAAAGGGTAGTATATAGGATACCTTGCTAATCTGGTTACAATAGGATAGTGTAGAAGAAAAGTAAGTAAAGTCAGGCCAGAGTATATATAATAGACATGTAATGACATAAGGAGGGCATTTAGGTGGTACAGTGGATAAAGTGACAAACCTGGAATCAGTAAATCTGCTATAGAAGAAAAATAAAGCCTGAGTATATATCATAGACATGTAATATCATAATAAGGGTGGCTAGGTGGTGCAATGCATAGAGTGGCAGTAAGAACTACATCCAAATTTGGCCCCCAATGCTTGCTAGCCGTATGACTCTTGGCAAGTCACTTAACCTTGTTTGCCTCAGTTTCTTTATCATCACCACCACCATCATCATCACATCATCATCATCATTCATACCATTTATATAGAACTTCAAGGTTTGCAAAGCACTTTACAAATATCATTTCATTTTATCTTCACAATGACCCTCAGAGATAAGTGACATCTCCATTTTACAAGAAACTGTATCAGACAAGAATTTGTGTGTCGCTTAAGGTCTAATAGCAATTAAGTGACTAAGTTCTTCCTGATTCCAGGTGTAGTGCATCCTTTCTCTGGACTATTCATTTCCCCCTATACATGTCTCACCCTATAATATCACTCTCCTATTTTGTTCCTTTTATCCCATTTGGTGAATTCCTCCTGGGATCTCCATCTCATGGATGGCCAAACTTCATTCCTCTCCCAGCTCTGCTTCTGAAATGACAGACTTTCACATTATGCTTTAGCTGCTATTTCACAGATAACTTCCCTAATCACCTGGGACTAACCCTACCTAGAACATTCCTCCACCATGCCAGTTCCTTTCTACCATTGGTGAATTTTTCCTGAGGCCTCCATTTTGTGGAGTGACAAACTTTATTCTCCTTCCAGTATTTCTTCTGCCTTTCTGGACTACAACATCATGCCTCCTACACAGTTACGTTTACTTCTCTTCACCCTCCAGATTCTACCTTCCACTTTCTGCCACCCACCCCTTCTTGAATTTCCTTAAGGATAGGTATTGCATTTATTTTTGCTTGTGTAACCCTAGTGTCAAGGCCCATTGGTATCAGTCTCTCCCTTTAGTGAAGATACATGCCCTGTGCTGGGGATACACTTGTATATCTATATCCAGCATTTAGCACAGTGACTGGCATATTGTAAGCACTTAATAAGTGTTTGTTGTCCTGCTTTCCTCTATTATACATTCCTTTTGTATGTATAATGCAGAGTGAGACGTTGATTTGGGAGAGCAGGAATCCAGGCAGCACCGGATAGTGGAAAGAACACTGAATCCAAGTGCAGGATTTATGGATTTTTATGCCTATTAAATCCTTTCTGATGTTGAATCCTATTGCATTCGTTTTTGGACGCCAATTGTCATCTAATATGTATCTTCTCCCTCCGCCAGTTTTGTTTCATTTGAAAGCTCGATAAATTTATAAGTTTGTCATTTATAATTCATTAAGAAAATTGATTAAAATAATATTGGCCAGGACAAGGCTGTGGAGAGAGATTCCTGGGGCATTTATTAGGGACCTTCTTCCTTCCCCCCGCTTGATACTTGGCTTCTAAGAGTTTTGGCTCCAGATAGCCCATCAATTCTGTATCCATATAGTAATTAGCTCTCTATCTTGTCCACACAAGGCTAGTCTGAAAGATTTTGTCTTGCTGAAATTCCAATGTGTGGTCCTTGCATAACGTGCAAGGTCAGTTGAACAGGCATAATATAGCATGTGGGGGTAAAATCATTGGAATAGAAACCAAAATACAAGGACCTTGGACCTGACTCTACCTCTGACTCCTTATGTGACTTGAAACAAAATACATCCCTTTTTGGAGACTCAATTTCCTCCTCTGTAAAATGTGTACTTGGACTAGATTGCTCCCAAAGCTTCCAGTATAAAATGGTAACAATCATTTACAAAGTCTGACTATCAATAGCAATCCTCATATATATAGGTATACATATACAGACATTATATATATGCATATATACATATGTTTGTATATGTATATGTGCATTCATGTAGACACACATATATTTGTTGTTCAGCCATTCAGTAGTGTCCAACTCTTCAAGACCCTTTGGATCATAGCACACTAATCCCTCTATCTCTTTCTCTCAAAGCCTATTCAAGTTCATGTTCCTTGTTTCTCTACCATCTATGTCATCCTCTGCTATCCCCTTTTCAGTTAGCCTTCAATCTTTCCCAACATCAGCATCTTTTTCAATGAGTCCCACCTTCCCATTATGTAGCCAAATTATTTCAGCTTCAACTTCAGTATTTGACCTTCCAGTGTACAGCTTGGATTAATTTCTTTAAGTATTTACTGATTTGATCTCCTTCCTTCCAAGGAACTCTTAAAAGTCTTCTCCAGCATGACAGTGTGAAAGCACTTATTCTGCAGTGCTCAGCTTTCCAAATGGTCAGACTCTCACAGCCATACATTGCTACTGGGTGGGAAAAAGGAAAAAAACCCCGGCAACATTGCTTTAACTATATGTACCTTTGTCAGTAAGGTGACATGCTCTTTAGCATTCTGTCCGCATTTGTCATAACTTTCCTTCTAAGGAGCAAGTGTCTTTTAACTTCATGACTACAGTCACCATCTGGAGTGATCTTTGAGCCCAAGAATATAAAATCAGACACTTCTTCCATTCCTTCTTACTCCATTAGCCAGGAAATGATGGAGCCAGTTGCCAATCTTAGGTTTGGGGTGTGTGTGTGTGTGTGTGTGTGTGCGTGCGTGTGTATGTGTTAAGCTACAAGTCATGTCTTTATATTCTTTTCTTTCATCCTCATCAAGAAGCTTCTTAATTCCTCTTCATTTTCTGCCCTCTGAATGGTATCATGTGCATATCTTAGATAGTTGATATTTATCCAGGCAACCTTAATTCCAGCTTTTTTATTCCTGCAGCCTGGCTTTTCATGTGATGCACTCTGCATGTAAGTTAAATAAATAAAATGACCAACTATACACCTTTGCTATATTATTTTTCCAAACTTAAACCAATCACTTGTTCTATGTTCAGTTCCAACTACTGTTTCTTGACCCACACAGGCTCTTCAGAAGACAACTGATCTTTTACTCCTATCTCTTTGAGGAATTGCCACATTTTTCTGTGATCCATACAAAGTCTTTAGTGTAGTCAATGAAGCAGAAGTATATATGTTTTGTTTGGTTGGCTGAGTTTATTTGTTTCTTTATTTTTGTTTACGTTTTTTTAACTCCTTTGCTTTCTCCATAACCAGCAAATGTTGACAATTTGGTTTCTAGTAGCCTCTTTGAAAACCAGCCTGTTCTTCTGGTAATTCTTGGTTCACAGATTGCTGAAGCCTGGCTGTCAGAATTTTAAGCAGAACTTTGCTGCCAAGTGAAATGAGTGTAGTTGCTTGGTGATTTGGCCATTCCTTAGCATTGCCCTTCTTTAGGATTGGTATATAAACTGATCTTTTTCCAGTCCAGTGGCCACTGTTGTATTTTATAAATTCACTGGCATACCTAGTGCAGCACTTTAACAGCATCATCTTTTTGGGTTTTAAGCGGCTCAGTTGGAATTCCATCAACCCCATAACCTTATTGTTAGGAATGTTTCCCAAGGCCCACTTGACTTCATTCTCCAGGATGTCTGCTCTAGACAAATAACTACATTATCATACTGACAAGTGATGCTAAAATCCATGATATAGACAGATGAAGAGATATATACATAAATATTCTGTAATACATACCTATGAACAAACATATATGCATATGTTGTAGCAGCAAGCACCCCAAGCGTCTTCAGGGTTTGCTGCCAACACAGGTTCTTGGATCTGCTTTGATAAAGGAAAGCAACTCAAAATGGGTTAACAAGCTTACTTTAATCAGTCAAACATATATCGTTTACCTCATTCAGGGGAAAAAAGTCAGCACCCTAAATTTCAAAGTATACAGGAAGAATTATCAAGACAGAAACAGATCAAGTAGACAGCTTTCCAAACTGTCCAACCATTACATCCATACCAAATCAACATCTGGGTTTCAACATCTAGGTTTTTTCAAAGCTGGGGGAGCTCTGGACAATGGCTTCCCAGAATCCAGATCAAATCACAGAACACTTCTCAAAGTGAGCCCCAAAACAAAGCCTCAAATCAGGGTTTATATGCCCTTCTCCTGCCTCAGAGAATGTAACAACCTTATTGACCCACTGGCCAATCAAGAAGTATCTACTGAAAAACAAGCCTCCCACCCCAGGCTCCAGGTGCACTTTAGCCTAGGGTCAGGGAAGATCTTAAAAATTTACATTCCCATTACATATATATGTGTGTGTATATATGTAGGTACATATGTATACATACATACATATGCATATATGTGTGCATACTCTTCCAGCTAAAAAAAAAGATTTCATATACTCAAAGGCTAAATGAAATTTTAATGATAGACATATGTTTATATTACATAACCATACACAGCGATATAATTCATTATTGCATATGAAATTGTAGTATACCATATAAGCATACTAACACATAATAATATTCATGTATAACATATATTAATATTATAAAATATCTTTTTAGTTTGAATCAATATGCAGCATGGAGTGAGTAGGAGGTAGAAGGCTATTCTTGGAGTCAGCAAGACCACTGAATTTAAGTCCTTACTTTGACATTAGCTTCCATTTAACTTCACTAAGCTTATTTCCTCACCAGTAAAATGGAGCAGTTGCACATGGTGGCCTCAAAAGTCACTCTACCTTTAAATCTCTGATTTTCTGACTTAGAGAGCTTGAATTTGGGTCTTCTTTTTTGCTGCTTATTTTATATGTGACCTTGAGGAAATACCCAATCCTTATTTTTTAATGTTAATTTCAGTGTTAGAATCTCAGTTTCCTCATCCATAAAATAAAGAGGTTAAGGCCCGATGCTTTCTAGGGCAGGTATGTGGTATGGTGGATCGAGCAGTAGGCCTGGAGTCAGGAAGACCTGAGTTCAAATTTGGCCTAAGACACTTACTAGCTGTGTGATCCTGGGGAATTCAATTGTTTGCCTCAGTTTCCTCATCTGTAAAATGAGCTAGAGAAGGAAATGAAAAACCACTCCAGTGTCTTTGCCAAAAAAAACCCCAAATGGAGTAACAAAGAGTAAGACAAGACAGAAACAATTGAACAGCAACAAAAGATTCTTTCTAAGGCCTCTGCCAGATCTAATTTTTTCTTATTACTTCCTATCTCCCCAAAACCTGTGATGGAATTGCTGTGTGGAACTTCCAGTAAAGAAACTTTCTCTACCAACATAGTCTGGCAAACCCCCTGCAGCTTAGTCTTAGAAAGTCTGTTGTTGGCACTCTCAAGGGATTTGTCCAGGTCAGCATATGTCAGAGAAGGGGTGGTTATCTCTGTCTTCCTCACTCTAAAGGCTAGCTCTCTTTCTCTAGCTAGGTTCTTATTATTGTGAGTGATGAATCCTCTAAAGGGGCTGTAGTCTTTGAATTGACACCATGTATATCTTTTAGACTGGAACCAGTGACATATTTTACATAATTATAACTTCAGATAGTTTGCATTCAAATACATGCAATTGCTTCAGGAGATTTGTTTTTCTCAATAATGGGAACTGAGAAGTACTATATTATGGCACAGAAGTACCCTTTTATCTAAATATGACACACATATGATACAATGTAAATAGCATATATCTATATCTGAGAATAATCTACTATTATGTGAACTCTGTAGCCATACCCTGTAAAAGTCACCCTGCCTAACTATATGGTTACTTTTTGCAAACATCAAAGGCGTACTGAATTCTCCAAGTCAGTTCTCTTCAAAAAGATTCTTTGTAAATAAATTATGGGCAAGAGGCAGAAATTTCCAACCGTTATTAAGACTCCATTCAGAGTAAAATCTGATTTTTCTGTTTTGATGGCAGTCTCAGCAGGATTTCAAGACATCAATTTTTATAGAGCCAAATAATTATTCAGGAGCCACATTAATTTCCAAGACACGCCAAGGAACTCCCCTTCTGAGATGTGGCAACACCCCAATCAGAGTGGAGAAAGAACCACCCATGCCCCTCCTGACCACAGAGAGAGACAATTACCCTAGGAATAGAGGGAGAAGATGGAAGTCAGAGGCTCGGGGGAAGGCTTTCAGAGAGGTGTCCTTCATGAATCTTGCATGGGAAGTGGTAAATGAAATCTGAAACTGAAAAGGGACATGTTTAATTAGGTCTTCACAGTAGGAAATGCGAAGAAATGATGAGTTTTCATGTGGCTCTTATTAGGACACACAAAATGGCTCAGGACTCCCAAGGTTCAGGAGTGCAGAAGTGTGAAAAGAGCACCAGGAGTTAGGAGAACTAATGTTGTCTTGTCATAGCTCCTATCGTGCATATTATTTTGGGCAAGTCACTTGACTTCTTAGACTCAGTTTCCTCATTTGTACAACAGCAACAGAAATACTTGTTATGTCATACAGCAGAAAGAGCACCAGATCACTGAGGTGTAGCTACAGGAGTACTCAAGAGACCCAGCTAGCTCAACAACTAAGATATTTACAAATAAGCCAACTCAGGCCCACAGAATTTAAATGACTTGCCCAAACTCATATTGCTAATAGCCTAAATAAAGGGATTTGAGCCCAGGTCCTCTCATGTCAGAATCAGAAAACTTTCCACTGAACTTAGATTCATTAGAACTTGGATTGAATCTTTCCTTCCTTATGAATTTCTTGTATGACCTTGGGCAAGCTCTTTCATCTCTCTGGGTTTCAGTACCCCCCTTTATAATTAGAGAGCCAGACTAGATGATCTGTAGGGTTCTCCTTAGCTCTAAATTTGTGTTCCAAGGTTGTATGTAGGCTCAGATGAGATCAAATAAATGAAAGGGATTTTTGAAAGAACAAAATGCTATATGTTTATGTGGTACTATTATTATGGTCATGTTTGGATAAAGATGGCAATTAAGGTAATATTCAGTTTTGTGATAAAATTGCTGCTGTAGTAGAATGTAATAATGCTTGATTATAGTTTTGTAATTAATTTCATTCACTAAAGGGAAATAACAGCAAAAATTGGATTAGCATCAAGATATAGTAGAAAGAATACAATAGATTTGGAAGACTTGGATTCCATTCCTGGCTCTACTACTAAAAACCTCTGTGATCTTATGATAATTATTATTAATATGATGAATATTATGCAATCAGTATTCATTTTATGGATTCAAGAGACTTTTTTTTCTGCTCAACTTCCTCCTTCAGCTCTAAAATTTAGGTGTTTTACTATTCATTCTCACTGTATGAGATTGAGGAAGGACAAGGAGAGGAGAAAAAATTAAAATGTTATTTTATGATATTTTTCCAGTAAATGTAAGATGTTTGAATGGGAATTTTAAAAATCAATCGCATGGTTTTATTGGTGTGAGAAATTCCCCAATAAAGTAGGATGTGAATTTATCAGTCATCAAATCTTTATTAATTTATGTTCCTATTTGCCAAGCAAATATAGTCCCAGATCTTGGGAAAATACAAAGATAAAAATGAAACAATTCCTGCCCTGAAGGAGCTATCAGAGGAGATGGTTAGTGTACCTGTAGTTTATAGTCTGAGAGAGTTGCCTGGGGCACAAAGAATTTAAATTACTTGCTCACAAGTCACTTGGCTAGTACATTTCAGTGGCAAGATGTGAATATGTTTTTCTTGATTCTGGGAACAACCATGATGATTTTTAGGAATAAGATTAAAAGTATTCAATGAGACTGACATCTTGTCAATATTTTTGGATCTTCCTTAATGATATTATCATCAGATCCCCCCCCTACCTTTCTCCATGAGCTAAGCTATTAGATTCACCCAGAGACACAGCAGAATTAAAGACTAAGTAGAGTATTAAATTACTTAATTGAGTCCCTAAAACCTCTAGTTAGCACTTGAAGAGATTCATTTAGAAACCTTTTCTGGACATCTAAATACTTGAACTGCCTTGGCAAATTTTGCAACCTGTCCTGTTTTCTTAGCCTATGTGATCTTGCCCATGGCTTTCTGTAACTGTTCCATAAGAGATCCACAACAAAATACTTGAGACTACTTTTCTCCAGTGGTAGTAATATGTGTTTTTCTGTTTTGTTTTGTGATACTCAGTCTATCTACTATGTCTTATACTCATTACATGAATGGCTCATACCCTTTTTTAATCATATATAACCTTGATGTATTTTTAATGTTTTTCACTTAGTCATTCAGCAGTTATTAAAGCTTAATGTGTATTAAAATGTTGTAAACACCAGAAATACAAAGAAAAAATGGAAACAATCTCTTCCCTCAGTGAGCTTACATTTTAATGGGGGAGAAAGCATGCACTTAAGTAAGTATAGAGAAAATGCATTCAGAATAGGTACAACTTAACGCAGCTACATTGGAGAGTGACTGATAGAGCATGGCCCTGGAGTCAGAATGACTCATCTTCCTGAGTTCAAATCTGGCCTCAGAAATTTACTAGCTGCATGATTCTGGGCAAGTCACTTGACACTGTTTGCCTCAGTTTCCTCATCTGGAAAAATGAGCTACAGAAGGGAAAAACAAACCACTCCAGTACTCTTTGCCAAGAAAATCCCAAATGAGTTCACGAAGAGTCAGACATGTCTGAAAAACAATTGAACAAAATACAATTTATGCTTGTGAAGGAATGTACTAATAGCAGTGGGTGGGGGTGGAGGCAAGGCAAAGTCTTCCTGAATATGTTAGCATTCATCTAAGCTTGGAAGGAAGCCAGTTTTTTTAATTCATTTATTTACTTTTAATTTACAGCATTCAGTTCTACAATCCCTTGAGTTCCAAATTTTCTCTGCTACCCCCCTCCCATGGCAGCATGCAATCAGATACAGGTTCTACAAATGCCTTCACATTAAACTTTAGTCAAGTTGTAAAGAAGAATTATAACCAATGGAGTGACCAGTGAGAAAGAAGGAACAAAACAAAAAACACAAGACAGAGCAAGTTGTTTTCTTCAGTCTGCATTCAGACTCTAGTTCTTTCTCTGGATATGGAAATCTCTTTCCATCATGAGTCTTTTGGAGTTGTAATAACCTTGCATTGCTGAGAGGAGCCCAGTCTATCAAATTTGGTCATCACACATACGACGTGTCTGTAATTTTGTACGAAGTTCTCCTGGTTCTGCTTTCCTCACTTAGCATCAGTTTATATAATTCTCTCCAGGTTATTATGAAGTCTGCTCATCATTTCTTATAGCACAATAGTATTCCATTACATTCATATACCACAACTTGTTCAACCATTCCCAATTGATGAGGAAGCCAGGTTTTTAAAAGGTGCAGTTAAAGAAGGAGAACATACCAGGCATACAGACAGTAAATGAGGATCATGTGTGAGGAACAGCTAATAGTCTATTATGGCTGGACAGTAGAGTTGATGAAGGGGAATGACATTCTAACAACCTGGATACTGTTCCAACTATCTCCCATGTTAAGGAATTTATTATTTATCTTATTTGCTTGCTGTTATAAGGAGCATTTGGTGAGACATGACATACCCCATTTAGGTTCCAGTCACCTTTCCTTTAAGGATTGGTACAGTTACATATGTTGGCCTTTTGTCTCAGATCAATTCCATTCTTAGGTTTTCCAGTCAGGCATAAATGAAGTCTCCCACTTTTTTTCCAGCACTAGGAATGGTGAGGTGAGTATTCTAAGATAGTTCTGAGAACCTGAGTTTCCCTAACTTCTAGACTACAAGAAAGCTTCCATCCTCCCTCCATACTTCCACCTCCTCAAATGACTGGGTACAGTTGATGTTCTCAGCTTATCACAACTTATTAAATGATGAAAAGAGAGAGTTAAAGCAAAGAAACAAAATCTGTGCAGCAGCATGGAAATTTGGAGGGTTTCCAAAGTTCATGGATCATTTTGAGAGCTCTTTGACGTCATGGAGGCCAGTGGATGAGGAGGGCTAAGAGAGCACCTTAAAATTTTATGTTCTCCACAGATACTGCTTACCTTTTATTTTTGTTTTGTTTTAGATTCAACTGTAATTTCTCTATCTCTGGTGCAAGATTCCTCTCCAATTTTTTTTTCAAGTTAAAGGGAATTGAAGAAAAGCTTTTGTCTTCAGTCTTCTTAGTCACATCACATAAATGTTTATTGACTGATATCACCTAGAATTCCTTGAGGTCATTTTTCAATAGAATATTTTTCTAATGTTATATGCATTTGAGATGGCACACCACATGTTCCAAGCAATTAAAGACAGGAATCACTTAAGATTCAAAGGACAAGTAAATACCAGTTGTAAATAGGCTATGGCATATTAAAAATGATATTTATAAAGGAGATACAAAGTACGGAGTATGTGACATAGGTAATCTATGGTTGATAAAAACTTAAACCAAATCAAGCAGTATTTTAAATGGAGAAGCATTAGAAGCTTTCTTAGTACAAAGAGGGGTAAAGCAAGGATGACCTTGCTTTCAATTATTGTTTGATATTGCTCTATAGTTAATTAGCTGTAACAATATGGCAAGATAATAAAATCTTTTAATTTTATTTTTATATAAAAATCTGCAAAGAGGATAAAAGATTATCTCTATTTGCCGATTATGTGATGGCATATTTTTTTTAATTCTAGAGAATCAGCAATGAAGTTAACAGATGCTTTATAGTTGAAGTAAAATAACAGCATACAAGCTAAATTGAAAAAAAAATCAAGAGAATTTCTATACAGTATTAACAGAACTAGGAAGAAATGATAATAAAATAAATTGAATTAAGAAAAATCCCACAATACTTTACTATATTGAAGTTAATCTACCAGGAAACAAAACATTTATATAAATTCAACTACAAAACACTCATCATGGGAATTAATGAGACAAATAATTGGAGAGATATTCATTGGAAAAATATATAATACCTCATTTAATTACAGATTTAGTGCTAAGCCAGTCAAATTACCAAATTGATATTTTATATAACTAGAAAAAATTTGCAACAAAATTAAATTGGACAAATATCTAAAATCTCAAGAGAAAACATGAAGGAAAGTGACAAATAAATGGCATGACATTATAAGACCTCAAGCTATATAATAAAGAATTAGTCATCAAAGCTGGATTTGTTGAGAGAGAGAAAAAGGGGAAGACAGAGAGACAGAGATAGAAAAGGAGGGAGGGAAGAAAGAAGGGGGAGAGAGAGGGGGGGGGGGGAGGGAGGGTAGGAGAGAGGGAGGGAGAGAAAGAGAGATAGAAGGAAAGAGAGTAGATTAGTGAATATTTGAAACAATAAGTTTAATGTATCAAAAAAAACACAACACATCATTGAGGGAAGACATTCTTTTATATAAGAACTGATAGGAAAATTGAATCAAATACAGGTACACAGATCCTATCACTCAGGCTAAAAAGAGATATAATGAAAAAATCCTTGAGAATTACATTCAATAATAAAAAGAATAACATTGGAACCCTAAGGCTCTTTCATATACAGAAACAGCCTGTCATACTTTTAACTTTGATCTTAATCATGCTTTGCTAAGTGTTAGTGGGAGAGGTGAGGTGAGAATCTATGTCTACTAACTTTATAATTTGGAGTTCTGAATTATACCATGGTTCCTATATCATCAACAACAAAATCATCACGACATTATCAGTCATAATTTATTATAGAAAAGATATTTGTAAGCTAAAAAAAATTAGTATGATGAAGGGCCTTAAAGGATCAAGGTCCTATAATTTGAGAATCAGCTGAAAAAAATAGAGAAGTTTAGTTGTTTTAGTCTCTCCTTTGTTCTTGAAGAAGAACATTAACATCAGGAAGGTGATTTCTTGACTTACAGGTAAATTGGATTTAAGTGAGGAAGGGATGTGCAAAGTCATCAGTCTCAGTCTATCCTCTAGAATCATCTGGTCCAGTGGCAAGACACAGGTTGTGATACTTGGAGATGAGACCAGATGAGAGAAGTTTAGGAAGGACAGAAAAAAAATACAGAGGAGAACATCTTGGCATGTTTTTTTTTTGGTTATACTTCAGATAGGACTGCCCTTGATTGTCTCCAAATAACATGTATATTTGAGACTTGGATGAATCTATGTCCTCACTGATATGGAAATTCCCTACATTAGTGAAGTTTGCAACCACATCTATTCCTTTTCATCTTGTAAAATTTTGTCATAGACATCCCTACAACTCCTATAGAAGATTTCTTCAAAATGTTAGATATCTTCCTCTGATGGGGCTTTATATTTTTCTAATATACATGCAGGACTTTGTTTCCTTATGTTCTCAGTCTATACATGACTCTCTCACTTTGTGAATTGTACCTGTTCTTATTTTGTCCTTGACCCCACTTTTCAAGTGTACACCAATGCTGAAAATATGTTTCATCCTGCTAAAAAGACCTTCACTCTTTTCTTCTCCTTACACTGTTTCCAAATACTATGTTTTTAGTCTTTGTTTAAACAAGGTTCTTACTTCTTTCTACATTGTGTAGAGTTCTGGTATCTAAGTTTTTTGGCTAAATCAATTGGAGGCTCATGGGATTTGGAATGGGATGAAAATGTCAATTACTGTGATGAGGTTTTTCCTAGGAAGATAATTGAGAAATATTAGAAACAGAAAATATAATAAAGACATAATTTCTACAGCCTTGCAGTTAAAAAAAAAAGGAAGGAAGGAAGAAAAGGAAAACATTATGTTTGGGTTCAGAATATATTTTTAGTTCTTTCTTATTATATTATTTCACATATCCTATCTTTGCCTTTTCACTGAATATCTAAGAACTGGAGATGGTAAGAGTGTGAATTAATGTGTCAGTGCCCACTTTTGAGCAGCTCTGTTTGGCTTCTAAATTAGGAACACAGCTGCTTTTTTCTCATGGAAATGAGATTTAGTTGAGAAAAAAAATGTCTGGCAACTTTAAAGGAAAAGATAGAATATTTATAAGTGAATGGTTTCTTTAGAATAGAAATACTCCATCAGAAGGAAAATACACTCTTCAAATGTCTGTTCTAAAAATAAACTAAAGACATCCTCCTTTTCAAATCACAGAGAAATGTCTGAACATGTCAGTCCACAGAAATGGAGGGACATCGAAGCTTCTCCCTGTACTATGTTCTTGGCTTGATGAGGAAGAAAATACAGGTAGGCATTGTATAAATATACACAAAGAAGAGGTAACTTAATTGCATGAGCTGAATGTATAACATAAACTGTGCAGTATTTTCTCATGGTAGCAAAGTGCTGTCTTTGCAGAAAGACTTTATACCCTGGTTATCCTGTTTTTAAAAAAGGGGGAAAGGGAATAGAAATCTCTGTAAACATAAAAATTTGGTGATTTAATAAATATTTAAAGATCTTTAAGTTTCTACTTCAAAATAGACCTTAGTTGTCTAGGTGAACATCACCTATCACCAGGTAGGCAGTTTGAAAGAACCGCAGGCAGGAGAGAACAATTTTCTAAGATGAAAATGTAAGCATGCAGTTTCCTGAGTCCTTTTCCAGTATTGGAATTTCAGGTTTGGAAGAGAGACCTCAGGCCATTGAAGCTAACCTGTACCTGACTGAGCATCTCTACTAAATCACCAAAGAATGGTCATCCAACTTGCATTTGAGGATATCCAGGGAAGAACAGCCCTGTCATTTACTTCTTCAGCATATTCTAGAGCCCTAATTGTGACAAAGTATTTTCTGACTGCTTCTTTGCAGCTTTGGCTTGCCCATTGTTCTTGGTTTCTGGGAGCTATACTCTGATCTAGGATTAGGACAAGGCTAATAATTTCTATTCAAGGTGACAAACCTTCAGACATTAAAAGATGGTCATAATCCCTTATGTCTTTTATCTTCAGACAAAACTTTCCCATTTCTTTTAGTTGATTTTAATGGTACATGAATTCAAGCTCTTTCTTCATCCTGTTTGCCTTCCTTGGGTGGTCTGCAAATTACCAGTATCATTTCTATAGCAAAACGTGACACCCACAATTGAAATTGTGAAAATACTCCTGAGAAGAAAATGCCTGTTTTTCATGAGTTACCCAATACAGAATAAGACTGCTTGTTGAAAGGAGGCAATCTGGAGCTGCCAGTGAGCCAAAAGTCTTTTTCAGTCCCAGAAGCCTTTGCTAGTGTTTGCTAGCTGACCTTGTTGAGCTTTGCATCTCAAACTAGCTTAAATCTGTTTTGTGGTCAAGCGTGGTAAAAATTCCTACGTCTATGTTCTACCTGCTCCTGGAAAACATTGTCTGCTCTCTATTCTAAACCCTCCAGGAAACTCCCCTTTGTGGTTTTCATGCATAAATTTCCCCTGCCTCTCCTATGCTGTGGGCCCCATTATCTGATTGCTCTGGCATCCATGTCTAATTTTCCTTCTAATTAAATCTTTCTGTTTTTGACTCAACTGGACTCCTCTATATGTGAGGGATGGGCTTTCCCTACTTGACAATATTAATATTGATAATTGTACTACTACTACTACTACTAATGATAAACAACTAGTATTTCCATAGCATTTTAAGATTCACAAAGTGCTTTACAATTACTTTCTCACTTTGTCATTTCAACAACTTTGGGAGGTAAGTGACATTATTATCCCCAGTTTACAAATGAGGAAACTGAAGAAGATAGAGGCTGTGACTTGCCCAGGGTCACACAGTAAGTATTTGAAACTAGAATTGAACTTAGGTTTTCTTAACTCCTGACCCAATGCTCTATCCAATATACTATGTAGCAGTAAGCACTAGATATGCTATGAACAAGGAGAAATACAGCTGGACTATCATGCGTTATTCTCAAATGCTCAATGCCTCTCTTTGACCTGCTTTAGACTGAAAATAACTTTCTGGGCTATATCACCTTGTTGACTGGTAATGAGCTTTTTCGACATTGTTGTTATTCATAATCCTTTGTTCAGATGGAAGATCAGACAGGGAGATGTATTTCTCAAATCTATTTTTTTTGGGTATAGACGACTTGCCTTGGGAATTCTGGGTAGTGAATGCAGGTATCCTGACCGTTGGTTCACATGACCTAATACCAT
Organism: Petaurus breviceps papuanus; assembly: GCF_028583685.1. Lineage (NCBI taxonomy): Eukaryota > Metazoa > Chordata > Mammalia > Diprotodontia > Petauridae > Petaurus > Petaurus breviceps. The sequence goes on along the minus strand of NW_027185698.1, from coordinate 30,561,904 downwards.
AACTGCCGTGGCAGAAAGCTGCTGCTTTCTGCTGACGTTGCCTCTGCTGTTGCTGATTTTACTACTGCTGCTACTGCCACTGCCACTACTACTACTACTACTACTACTACTACTACTACTTGTGTTGTTGCTGCTGCTGCTGCTACTGCTGCTGCTACTATTACCAACACTACTCCTACCACAACTTACCATTCCTACCCTCAATACTCCCAAATCCACAAATATGACCACTGCATATTTATACAATGTTTTTCAGTTTATAAAAAAAATTTCCTTATAACCACCTTCTAATATAGTCAGTGAAAACATTTTTATTCTTGTTTCACAAAGAAGAATCTGATGTTCAGAGTAATTAAATGACTCATCCTTATCAACAAGCATAATGCCCTAGTTAAAGTAATGATTTTATAAATGACACATGGCCATAAATGATAGGGTATGTCAAGTGTTCTATCTAATACACCAGATAAGTAAGAATGTAAAAAGAGTGTTTAAGTAACTTCAATGTTCTTAATATATGAGGGAGATCATGTGTGATAAATTGAGAAGTGGCTTACTGGGTTGTAAATTCCTATATTCAATTGCATAGATATGTATTAATTATCTTTTGTGTAAAGAAACCCTGCTAGGTTCTTGGAGATAAATAGAGTTTAACTAACCTCATAATGCTTACAGTTCAGTAGGATGAAAATAAATATTCAAACAAATACAACACAGCTAGGATAGAGCACTGGGCTTAGAATCAGGAAGATGAGTCTTCCTGAGTTCAAATGTGGCCTCAGATATTTATTAGCTTTGTGACTCTGGACAAGTCACTTAACCCTGTTTGTCTCAGTTTCCTCATCTGTCAAATGAGATGGAGAAGGAAATGGCAACCCATTCTTTGGCAAACCAGCATCTTTGCCAAGAAAACCCCAAATGGGGCCACAAAGAGTCATATATAACTGAAACATACTGAGATTTTGAAGATACATAGCAAATTAGGCAATGCAATCACATTTTTTGGTCTGGATCTCAGTTCTACATTGCTTGCCCAACAGGCTAGACTTCCAAAAGGACATTTAGGCATTTACATTCTGGGAAGGGAGTATAAACAAACATACCTGCCAGTGATTATATTTGGCCCCTGGTGCCTCAGAGCTTCATATTTTTAGGTGGCCAAAGGAAGGCTCCTCTGCCCCATGTACGAGAATTACCAGAACTAAGGCCATCTTGATTCTTACTGGGAGAACCACATTTGTTGTGTTGAGATATGTTTTATAGAGTGTATGACAGAAGGAAACACATGATATTCCCTTTAGCAGTGATGCTAAAGTAACAGCCACATGTTTAATCAAAAACATATCTAAAAGATGAGCCAAGGTAATGATTTTGTATTCATCCTTCGTATCTCACAGGGATCATCAACTAAGATAAAGAAGAATTGTGATCTGTACTGGTGGAAACTTTACCCAATTGGCTAAATGGTGAATTCTTTAAGTAATGCTATTAATAACAGCAATGAATTATATTATAATTTCTAATTATGAAATTAATTACTCATCAATAGTCTTTATATTATTGCCATTAATACTTTGAATTCCTATAGCTCTTCAAGGTAACTTAGAATAGCAACTAGATATGATAGAGCTATTGTTATTACTTCTATGTAAAGGTGAAAAACTGAGGTTCTGGGATTAAGTGATTTTTCTAGGGTATAGAGATATCATGCATGTGGCATGTGGTGGAGCCAACAGCCAAGAGACAGGTTTTAAAGTTGTATCACTAGATTTGCCAGAGTATAACAAGATCAACAAAATCCCTAGATGTCTAATTAATATAATTGATCAATAATCTTGATCATTTGGTGTATCAATACATGTGAGAGGGGGACTGATAACTTAAAGGAAAATAATTTAATAATAACTGGACTACCTGATAGCTATAATTTTAAAAAAGAAAAAGAGCCTAGATATAGTTCAAAAGTGTATGAAGAGGGGTGGCTAGGTAGTGCAGTGAGTAAGAGCACTGGTCCCAGAGTTGGGAGGACCCGGGATCCATTCTGGCCTCAGATAACTAACACCCACACAAAAACTGACTGTGTAACCTTGGGCAAGTCACTTAACCCCAATTGATTAAAAAAAAAAAAAGAATATCAAGGAAAACCTCCCTGATATCTTACATCCAGAGGGTAAAATAGAAATTGTAAAAATCTACCCATCACCTCCTAAAGAGATCTCAAATAAGAACTACTAAGAATAGCGTAGCTAAATTCCAAAGCTCCCAGGTCAAGGAAAAAGTATTTCAAACAGCAAACAAGTCGTGTACTATGGAGTCACAATCAGGATCACACAAAATTTAGTGGCTTCTACTTAAAGTAGAGGAGGGCTTAGAATATGATATTCCAGAAGGCAAAGGAGCTAGGATTACAATCAAGAATGACCTACCTACCAAAAATGAAATATAATACTCCAGGGGGAAAAGGGATATTCAAGGAAATACATGACTTTCAAGTGTTCCTGATGAAAAGACTAGGACTGATATTTTTTTTAATGACATTGAAACACAAGACTCAAGAAAAGTATAAAAAGGTAAATATTAAAAAAAACATATAAAGGACTTAATAAAATTAAACTATTTACATGGGAAGATAATACATGTAAAAGCCAAGAACTTCATCATTATCAGAAGACCGGTTAAAAGGAGTTTATATAGAGGACATGTGTGTAAGTGATTATGTTGGAATGGAATCCCCCCCAAAAAATGAAGGGATTAGAAAGAGGGATGCACTGGGAGAAGGAGGATGTGAAAGCTAAAACTAAGAAAATTATCTCACATAAAAGGGAAAGCTTTTACAGTGGAGTAGAAAATCAGGGGAAGGGAGAATGTCAAGCAATCTTTGAATGTCACTCGCATGGGATTGTTTCAAAGAGAGAAAACACACTTAATTTTATGTAGAAATCTATGTTACCCAATAGGGAAATAGGAGAGGATGGAGATAAGTGAAAGGGAGGGGATAATTAAAAGGACAGATTAAGAGAGATAGGGAGTAGAAGCAAAAGAGACTTGAGGAGAACAGGATAAAAAGGGAGAGAAGAAGAAACAGAGGAGAATGGAATAGAGGGAAATACATAGTTAGTAGCCATAACTTTGGCTGTGAATGTGAATGGGTTAATATCAACCAAAACATGAAAGCATATAGCAGAGTGGATCAGAAACTAGAATCCAACAATATGTTGTTTGCAAGAGACATACTTGAAAACACACACAGGGTTAAAATAAAAGATGAGATTTGAATCTAATATGCTTTAGTTGAAGAAAATAAGGTTGGGCGAGTAATCATGATCTAAGACAAAGCAAATACTAAAATAGATCAAATTAAAAGAGATAATCAGGGAAACTATATTTTGAAAAGAAGTGCTATAGAGAGTGGAGAGAAAAAAATATGGTGAGTTTCTCTGGAAAAATTTTCATTTCTTAAATATATAACATACTGAATCAAATTTATAAAAATAAAAGCCATTTAATTGATAAATTATTATAGGTTATGAATGGGCTATGTTCAGAAAAAGAAATCAAAGCATCTGTTAGTGTTATGAAAAAATGTTTTAGATCATACTTGATTACAGAAATGCAAATTTAAAAAAATACTTTGAGGTACCTCCTCACACCTATCAGAAATGACAAATGATGAAGGGAAAGTAAGTATATTAATTAATTGTTGGTGTATAAGTTGACTGGTTCAGACATTCTGCAGAACAATTTGGAACTACATCCAAAAGTCTATAAAAAATGTCTACTCTTTAACCCAGCAATATCACTACTAGATCTGTGTCACAAAGAGATCAAAGAAAAAGGAACAGGCATATGCATAAGACATATTTTGTGATGGCAAAGAACTAGGAATTAAGATGATGTCCATGAATTGGGGAATAAATGAACAACTTGCTGCATACATTTGTGATGGAATACTATTGTGCTATAAGAAATGATGAGTAGATAATTTCAGAAAAATGTAGGAAGACATATAAACTCATGCAAAGTGAAGTAGAACCAGGAGAACACTGTACACTGTAACATCAATATTTTAATGATGATCAACTTTGAAAGGATTAGCTACTCTGATTAATGCAATGACCAAAAACAATTCCAAAAGAAGCCATGATGAAAAACCCCATCTTCCTCCAGAAAGAGAACTGATGAACTCTGAGTAGAGATTTAAGGATACTTCTTTTTTACTCTATTATTCTTGCTTTATTTATTGCAACACAAATGACATAGAAATATGTTTTGTGTGATTTCATATATATTTGATATAAAGTAATATATATATATATATATCAAATTTTCTTCTCAAGAAACAAAGAAAGAACAGGAGAGAGAGAATTTGTAACTAAAAATTAGAAAAAAAGAATGTTATAAATAAATAAATGTATAAAAAATAAATGAAAAAATTCTGGAGTTAAAGAAACTGACTTCTAGTTTTGATTTCACTCCTTGGTAATAGGATAACCTTGAAAAATAGCTTCCATACTCTTGGGTTCTATTTAGTCATTTTATTAAAATAGAGGGATTGGATTAAATGATCTTTAGGCCTCTTATAGATTTGACATTCTGAGTCCAATTTCAAATCTCCTTTCCAAGGGACAAATGTTAACCTCTATTTGGTCTTATTACATTGACTATAAATGAAAGAGGTGATACCTGCTCACCAGCCTTGGTATATGAGCATTTGAAGATTCATTCCTAACTACCAGGAGTCAGTTGTCAGGTATGTGTACTGAATATTCATGGAACTTTGTCTTTGGGTACCTGTAACTAAGGCTTGAATATTGCATTGTCTCAACTCATCTATCAATAAATTTCTTGTTTCAATAGTGTAGCGGAAAAAGGTCTAGTCTTGGGTCAAAAGACCTGAATTGTTATTATTAGTTCTATTGATTACCTACTATGAAATAGTTGAATGATGGTAGAAACTAGAGAGATCTACAGAATATTAAGGTGTAATCCTCATCTTCAAAATTATACCGGTAGCTTATCTGGAGAAATATTCATCACCATAAAAATTATCATTAACATATATCATGAAGTTAGTTGGACATGTGGCTCAAGTTTTTCTTTGTATTATCCTGTGCTACCTCATGGACCTCCCTATCTATTCATTTATTGGCATAGTTTAAGTGAAAGGTACTAGCACTAATGACCCCTGAACACTGGTCATTGGATCATTTGCTAGTTTCAACTCCTTCTTTGCCCATAGTATAATAATATTTACCCTTATTCTTATGGGGGGATGGCTTCTGGAATCCAGATTTTTATTTAAAGTCATCGGTTTTGTTGTTGTGTTTGTCTGACTCTTTGGACCATACTGTACATAGGGTTTTCCTTAAAAAATACCAGCCTGGTTTCCTTCTCCAGTGGATTAAGGCAAACAGAGGTTAAGTGACTTTCCCTGGGTCACACAGCTAGTAAGTGTCTGAGGCTGGATTTGAAATAACTATAAATACATCCATTATGAATAAGAACCAGGTGTGATACCATCAGAGGCAGTATACTATAATGTAGTTGGCCTTGAAGTCAGGAAGATCTAGGCTAATGAGTCAACTCTGATACATCTAGCTGTGTAACCCTGGAGAAGTCACTCCACCTATCAGAGCTTCAGGGGACTCTAAGGCTACTAAGAGAAAAATGGTTGCCAACCTATATTGGTGTGAGGAGTTTCTTCCCTGGAAGGTCTCTATACTGATAAAATCACATATTCAGTACCAGTCCTGGTCCCTGCCCTTGTTTCAGAGCCTAGATCTATTCCTATCTCCATTTCTATACCTTTCCCTCCCTTTATCCCTATCCAAATCTAACACAATATAAGACCATTTTTATTAAACTTGCAAGAGATAATGAGAGAGAGAGAGATCACTTCTACATTATGTGCTTAGGGAATGCAAAATACTGCTGAAACTAGAGGAATTAATATGATTTCTATAAGCAGAGAAGAAGGAAAAAGGCATTCCTGAAAAAAAGATACAATATGAGAAAGGTCCCAGAGGAGGAAAGAGAGCTTAAGATGTGTTTAGAGGAGAGTGTTCAGAATGGTTATTCAGGAATAAGTTCACGTAGAGTATGAAAAAAATATCAGAGAAGTTGGAGAAGGATCAATGATAGAGGCCTTTCAATGCTAATCTAAAGAACTTGGATTTCATCCTGGCTATCATCAAATGTCTGTGTTAGACCACTTTGCATTTTTCAACCTGGCATCGTGAGAACATCTTTAATATCTTAAGCTTAAAGTTGAAATATTGTCCATTTAAGTATACCAATAAATTGTGAACTCATCAATGTGAGTATTGCCTCTAAAAGTGCACATCTCAATTTCTCCATTTGTTCCCATCACAAGTGACTTTTTTCATATTCTCACAGGTATTTGCCAGAGGGAGTTCACCCATGCTGGGAGTCATCCTAGCGTTCTCTTGACAAGTTGAGAATGAGTTATCAGTAGAAGATGGAACCCATTTATTATTGATGACTCATCTCATGACAAGTTATTTTCTTTTTCTTTTTTGATAAGAGAATAATTCTTTAAAAAGGTATTTGTCACTATCAGTACAATTCATTGCTGAAACTAAGGCAAAGAAGAATTCAGTTTAGATGTTGAAGTTATCTAGGTATCAATGGTTTCAGATGACATGGTTATAACAAATCTTAGCTCATTGCAGGGGTGTTACTGCAAAGAAAATAAAAATCATTCAAAATAAGTTTGCTTATTTATACACATAAGAGAAAGCAAATGGATGAAGAATGACTGTTATCCATGCTATCTTACATAGTTGGATGCACAATCAATGAAGCTCATGGGTTTATGTATTAGTGGGCTGCTGTTCTTTGTGCTTGAAGAGGAACAAAATGATATCCTTCTGCTGCAGTCAAGGTAGAATTCATCCAACTGTCGCTGATTAGATCAATACACTCTTAGAAGATTCTATCACTGGTTGGGTAGCAATGGTCCATACAAACATTTGGAGTGGAGATGTTTCTAAATTTGTGCATCTTACATTTCTTTTGAGATACTGCAATTCTACTTTCGTCATAAAATATATTGCCTTATAGATTACGTGGGCCCTGGTGGTCCCGATACAAGAGCCCTATCCCCCAGCTGAGGCCATGGCCCACTCCCCGCACTCACCGCACACACTCACTGGCCCTCCAGTTAAAGGCCAAGCACTGGCTGCCAGACCTGGACAAGTTTTGCTTGACAGAACCACCCACCTGACCCAACCCCAAGCCGATTCGGACCCTGACATGAACCTGAGGCGGCCATCACCACTGCCTGGCCTGTGCTAGATACTTCATTGATACTGCCAGCCTGAAGAATCATTTGAAGTCCAAAGATCACAAAAGAAAGACTGAATCAGCTGACAGTAGAACCCTACAGTCAGGAAGAAGCAGAGCAGGCAGCAGGCATGGGCTCTTATGTAACTAACCCCCAAGTGGTTGGCAGTGCCCACAGAGGTATCCATGGAGATATCTGATATGGAGGTGACTGGCTGATGCTGTCCAAGGCAGAGGAAGACCCTGTTGGCTAGCCATGTTTGGCTGGGCTGGCTGGACTGTATCTCTCTCCCAACACTCAGAGTAGAATCCCCTTACTCTTCCCCAATAAAGGTGCTTAGCTGCAAAAATAAATAAATAAAATATTGGCTTCTTTGATGTGAGCATGCCTCCTAGGCAGTTCTGTCCCAGTTTCTCCCATGTCTTACAATCAATTCTAAAGTTCCTCAGAAAGACCTTGAGAGTGTCCTTCTCTTGAATCGTCTAATTCTAACCTCTGTGAGAGCTCTTGCCTATGTGAGTTCTCCATAAAATAGTCTTTTACTCAAATGAACATTTGGCATTTAGATAATGGGGACAGCTCCTTGGAGCTGCATTCTTTGCAGGAGTTTAAACACTTCACAATTCAGCTCTAGAAAGAACCTGTGTCTGCTACCTTATTTTGTCAGGTGATCTTCAGAATCTTCTTAAGACAATGCAAATGAAAGAAGTTTGGTTTCCCAGCATGGTACTGGTCTACTGTCCAGGTTTTGTAGGAATTCAGCAATAGTTCGGCACAATGGCTCTAGACTTTTAGTGTTTTATGCAACCTAATGCCTCTTCTCTCCCACACTTTTCTTTGGAGTCTCTCAAATATTGAGCTAGCTCTGGCAAAGCCTGGGTCAACCTCATCATCATTGTGTACATTTCAGGAAAGTGTGCTACCAAGGTAGGTGAACTTATCCACATCATTCAAAATCTCTCCATTTGCTTTAAGTGATGATGCCATGTATGGATGGTACAGTGCTGGCTGGTGGAGAGCCTGTTTTCTTGGTGTTAATTGCCAGGCCAAAATTAGCACAAGTAGCATAGAATTGATCCATACTCTGTTACATCTCAGCTTCAAAGGCTACGTTGAGTGAACAATCATCTGAGAACAAAAAAAAACATGCACCAACTCTCCCTCTACTTGAGTGTAGCCTTTTTCAGTTAAATAATTTATTGTCAATACAGTAGCTGACCTCGATGCAATTTTTGTCCTTGTTGAAGGCATCCAACAACATTGCTGAAAATGTCATGCTAAAAAGCATCAGAGCAAACATGCACCCTTAATTCACTCCATTAGGGAAACGGAAAGTACAAGAGCATTGTCCATTATCCAGAACCCATGCAAGCACGCCATCGTGAAGCTGACATACAATACTGATGAGCTTCACTAAGCAACCTAAATTTTGACATGATCTTCCACAAACCTTCATGATGGACAATATCAAAGGACTTAGTTCCACTGATGAATATAGTGTACAGGCTTCTATTCTGCTCCTGGAATTTCTTCTGGAATTGACAAGTGGCAAACACTATACTGACTATTCAGACCTTGTCTGAAGCCACACTGGCTCTCAAGTAGATGTCCCTCTTCCAGGTGAAAGATCAACCCCTATTCAGGAGAACTCTGGTAAGAATCCTTCCAGAAATACCTAAGAGATTAACATCCCCACCTTCTACCCCTGCCCTTTGATTGTTACAGGACAACCTATTTCCTTCTTTATACAGATGTACAGTAGAAACATCCTTGATTTCCCAGTTAATAACTTCCTTGTGCCAGATAACCTAGAAGATTTCCATCAGCTTTTGTATGTAGATCTTGTAGATTCCATCCTGGAATGGAATCAGCACCAGACACTTCATCACATAGGAAGAGCCTAAAACCATTGACATCCTCTTGTTCAGTTGGGAGTTCAGCTGGAGAGGGACTAACTTCTACCTGAGGTATACAGTCAATGACTTCTGAATTGGTTAATGATGATTTATTTGAGAACACTATGGAAGTATTCAGCCAGTATCTCCAGGACCAAGTCCTTATCACCAATCAATGTGGCTCCATCAGCACTGAGCACTTGATTTGTGCCATAGGTCTTTGGCCCATAAGTATCTTCATAAAAGCACTTTGGATTGTTATTATAAGAATAAAATTGATTACCATTTGCCTTCTTACTGTGCCAAGAATTCTGAAGCTTTCCAAGATTCACTTGTACTTTACTTTTGATGGGGTTACATGCTACCTTCTTAGATATGAATGAATTATCCTGTTGGTAAACCCTGCGGAGTTCTCAATTTTCATTTAGCAGTTTCTGAATTTCCCCATCATTTTTATTAAACCAGTCTTGGTGTTTGCCAGTGTTCTGGCACAGATGAGTAAACATGATGATATATGGCAAATATCTGAAAGTTGGCCACTCATTTACTTTCTCTTGACTTTTTGGGTTTTTTTTTTTGTTGGTTGTTTTGTTGTTGTTGTTTGTTGTTGTTTTTTGCTCTACTGTTGGCAACTATGTATTGGCTGAGCTTTCCCTCCACATTAGCAACAAACTGTTCACTTATGGAGAAGTGCTCCAATCTGTCAACATTGTCTTCTGGTAGTTGTCTTGCCTTAGGGACACCACTTTTGTTGAATGTGAATGTTTAGCTGGGAGACGATATGTCTATGATCAGTCTAGCACCCTGTGCCACACATCACCTTCATCATTTTCACAACCTATCTTTCTTTTCTTCTTATAATTATACAGTCTCTTAAATGCCAATTTTTGCTACAAGGGTGCTTCCGCAAAGTTTTATTACATTTAGGTAAATGCGAGAGAGTATTGATGATAAGAAAATAATGAGACACCCAGGTCTTTAGTAGTAAGTGATTTGCTGTTGCTATTTCTGACTCCATTCTACCTAAGGATACACATATCTGATGTGTAAGTATAGAGAACTGGACTTGGAGTTAGGAAGACCTGAGTTAAAACCCTGTGTTATACACTTACTAGATGTGTGTTCCTGGGCAAGTCTCTTAACCAATATCTACCTCAGTTACCTCATTTGTAAAACAAGAGTAAAAATAGCACCAAACTTAGAGGGTTGTTGTGAGATAAAATGAGATAATATTTACAAAGTGCTTTGTAAACCTTAAAGCTCTACATAAATGCTAGTTATTAATATTATGTATTCAGGCTTTTTGTATACATACATGCATCACACATATGAATGTGCATATATGCATATATTTATGTGTATGCATGTATATATTCACTTATAGATATATGCTCATAAACATATGCATTAATATATAACCTAGATATATATCTGTTTATGTGTATGTATTTATTATACATATACACTCATGATAGCTAGAATGCATATAGCATTATAATGTATGAATGTGTAATATACAGTCACTGCAAAATAAAGGATTGGTCCCAGAATTTAATGGCATAGGCAGAAGAAAGTAGGCTACCTTTAAATATTTAAGTTTTGTGTACAATTTTTTCCCAGTAGGACACCTGAATTATAGGCATATACCAACTAACTTTAATAATTGTTTCTGGGAAAACAATGTGATAGTAAGAAGTTACATGTATAGGAATATGTTATAAAGGCTACAATATTTTATTTCTCTAGTTGCATAGTATTTTGAGACATATAAATTGCTTTCTTCAAAAGAAACCTATAAAATCATTAATAGTTGTTCCATTGTAACACATCTTTTTTTAAAGTAGGATGTTTGGAGGGGAAGTTAATTCATAGGATCATAAACTGAGAGTAATAAAGTACCTTAGAGGTCATCACTTCCAATCTCCTACTTTTATTGTTAGAGAAATCAAAGACTCAGAAGTGTCAAATGACTTGTAGAAAGTTAGACACTAAAGGTAATAAACTTTCAAGGAAATCCTCAGACTCCAAATCTAGTACATTTTCCAGTGAACCACTTTCGGTAATCTAGAATTATTCAATATTAAGTATTGGAAATAAAAGTCTACTCTAGGCCTTCCAATTCAATCTTCTGTTCAATTGCACCAAACTGTCTTTCTTAGTCCTCTAAAGATCATTCAACCAAACAAAAACGTGGCTGACTTTATGCTATTGTGTCTGGCGATTATATACTAATAACATTTTTTCAAAATGCCCTTGGTTGGTTCTAGTTTAATAACTAGAAAATTCACTTTGTAGTTGACATGATGAAACTGTGACAATTTCAGACAAGATTTTCTCAGGCAAAGATGAGTACTATAGAAGGAGGACTGCATCATAAAGGGCTAATTCTCACTAGGACCTCATTTTAAATGAGCCCCATTTTTAATTGGCCACTATGCATAAAAGTACTCTAAATTTGTAGCTCATCAGGGAAGACCGTTTGAATTTTCAGAGTGATAAAATTTGTATCAATGGCTCATAATTAATATGTAATCAGTGCTCAGCATAAGGGAAGCTCAATAAATGTGAAGGGCTATTAACAACAAATCACAGTAAAATTTCATTTAATTAGAATCTGCCTTCCATATCTTCTTGTTTTCATGGTTGAACTAGAAGATCTTGAAATACTTTTCCAGCTCTTATTTTCTTTGGTACTATGACTTTTTTTCTCCTACTGTATTTATCTTTAGAGCAGGTATTCTTAAGCTGGGATCTATTGAGCCCCAAAAGATTTGTAGCTAGCTTTCTAAAGGTCTGGAAACTTGGATGGGAATTTTTTTGGCATATTTAATTTTACTAACCTCTAACTGAAATTTATCATTACCTTCAATTGGTCAAAATAGAATTAGGGCATAGTCAAAGGGGTCCAGGACACATACACACACAAAGTTGAAGAGCCTATGCCTTGGTTGAATGAAAAGAGAAAAAAAAACCCAAAACATGAATATGTATTCATAGGGATATGGATCTAAATGGAAGGGCAACTGAAGGCTCTGATGCCTTAGTGTTGTCAGTGCCTTCTGCTGATATCATTACATTTAACAGAGGTAGACTGCTTTCCTACTCTACATTCCACATTCAATGCCCCCTACCAAATGTGATTTTTCTTTTAGTCTTTTTATATTTATATTATAAATTTTAAATGGTCCAAGGAATGAATAGGTAAATATGTAGTCCAATCATTTATGGCTTTACATTTGTATTGGCAATCCTGGAAAATATAAGCTAATGTTCAGATAATCTTCCCATTCAGAGGTCCTGAGTTTGGGCAAATTCCCAGTCATAGACAAATACAATTCAGTTCAATGCAATTCAATTCAAACTAACCCAATTTAATGAACAACATTTTTAATATCTTTAAAATCCTTTAAATTTTGAGTTCCTTGATATTGTGCTTTTTTTTGTATCCCCACAGCTTAGGAAACTGACACATAGTAGACACTTAATAAATTTAATTATCATGAAAGAAACTTGATTATGTACTAAAAGGCATAAAGATGGGAAAAAGTGGTTCCTTTCAAGAACTTATAAGCTCAGAGTATCTAATAGGTTGAGTATGAAATGTACATAAATAAACATGACTGAATTAGGCTGTGATATACATACAAAAGGCAATAAGAAAAATCAGGCTCCCTAGAGTATAAACAGGTTGAGGGAAGGGACTATGTCTCTAGTAAAATTATTGCTTTTCACTCCCCACCTCACACCAAATCCAGAACATTCCTTTGGGCATAGGAGGTGTTTGTTTATTATGTTGTATTGTTTTGTATCAGTATCAGCCACAAGAAACATAAAGGGCAACTTGGAATAGGTGATGGATGAAGTGGGTTGAAGGAAGATGAGGATTAAATAGATGGAGATAGAGAGAAAAATCAATTCAAGGCATCAAAGATAAACTGCCCAAATTCACAGAAACAGAATGGGGCAAGACTAGGTTAGGGAACAAATCCAGGTTGGTTGAAATATAGAGGGATGAAGAGAAGACAGACATGAATTTGGAAAGGCAAATTGGCACTAGATTGGGAAGTGCATTATATGCCAGATGAAGCATTTCTATGTTATCCAATAGGCAATGGAGAGACTGGAAAGATGACAAAGAAGCATAGAAGTGAAATGACCAGACGTGGAAGAGAACAATTTTCTGAGAACAGTGGGAAGGGGTGAAAGATTGGAAGGAGGGTAACAAGGGTGAGGTAGGAATAAGTCAGATATGGATGAGACTACAAAGGGAAAGGGAGTTTGGTACTAAGCAAAAAGGATTAGAGGAGCAAGATGAGAGAAAACACCAAATTGAAAGAGGCTTGTGGAAGAAAGCAGCCTCCAGGTTCTAATGAGAATGTTGATGTGAAGGAATATTAAAGACAGGAGGGACTTTTCAGATCACCCAATCTGTTATTTTAAAGATTGGGAAACCAAGAGTCAGGAAAGATAAGTTTCTTTCCCAAGGTTCCAATGTTCATATCTAGGTCTTCTGACCCCAAATTTAGTACTTTGTGCCCCCCACTCCCACCCCCACAACAATTAGAGAAAAATCAATTAGGAGCTTTAAGTAAAAGTCACTGAAGCATATAAGTAGACCAATGTATTCCACCTTGAACTAATATTCAGAAAGAATTGAAGCACAAAATGTGATTTCTGGGGAATCATTACTTAAGGACTGTGATCCTAAGAGTACAACAGCAAAAGCAAAAAGCACATGTCCAAATTTCTGTTGCTTGACATTCTAGTTGAGCATGGGATGTTAGGTGAAAAATTTCCCTAGAGGTAGTCCAGCCTCTCAGCCAAACTGCACCCTTCTTTATCATCTCTACTACCGGAGTGCTAAAATTCAGTTTTAATACCTTGAATAACTGGTATCGCATTAATTCATGAAGCAAATTGTTATATTTGGGGGTATCCCTCTGACCTGGTTTCTGCTGCTATGACCCTGGCATTTGATCTTTGTGAATTTGTTTATTCATTTAACCCACTTGGGTTTTGTGTACAAATCGTTTATATACACGGGTAAAAATGTATGAGGAATGCATGTGCCAATCAGTTTTAAATGCCTCCTCAGTTCTCAACTGTGTATTCCAGTCCCTGAGAGGCAAATAGCACATTGGTTAGGTCCAGGAAAGCCTAGTAAGGCACAGAATGTAGGGTTAGTTTTAATTATAATAATGGTGGCCTTGCTATTATGTTGATGATAATGTTCAATTAGATCAATTTCTGCCACAAATTCTTCACAAACAAATCAGATCAGGTCACCTATTACAAAAACAACAACAAAAAAGTTTTCCTCGTATCTTGTTAAGTCAGACCCCATGAAAATTAGCTTGCTTAGGGACAGATAGCTGCTATATGGAAAGCTGAAACAGTATGGCTATAGAGAAGGTTGTGGAAGAATTTTTACAAGGACACTGTCAGGCATAATTGGAAGCAATGTGGCAGTACTGCTGATTTCTGGGAAGTGACATCTGCAAAGAGGCTACTTGTCAATCCAGTCTGAGCAGCTCAGTTAGAGCAACACATGCACCACTGCCCATGAGAAAAAAGAGACAGAGTGGTAAACAACAAGGTGCCCAGGAAGCAAGGGGCGCGGGGAGGCCAGGGTCCACATGGGCTCAGTGAGGAAAGGACTGGAGGTCACCTATCCATCATTTCAGCCACACATACATACTGGCAGCATCATCAGCACTGTCATTTTCAGAACTGTGTGTCTACAGGTATTTATTGAATGACCTTTAAAGGACAAAAACAGAGAGATGTGAAATATAACCTTGAATATCTGACTCAGAGAGAACATAGTATGTAGGTGTAAGAGCTAATCTGGAGACATGAGTCCTTTATGCCCTACCTGCCCACAAACAAACAAACTTCTTGGTGTATGGACATGGGCAAGCCACTTCTCTGAATTTAAGATTCTTTGTTTTTAAAATTGGGGTGATTATACTTGCTCTGCCTACCTTTAGTTAAAGTATACAACAATACCTGATACTTTTATCACTTTAAATTTTGAAAGATACCATACACACAGGTTATTCCAAAAACTTTTATAACTTAAAACTTTCATAAGAGTATTTGGAGGGGCAGCTAGGTGGTGCAGTGAATAGAGCACAGGCCCTGTAGTCAGGAGGACCTGAGTTCAAATCTGGCCTCAGATACTTGATACACTTACTAGCCATGTGACTTTGGGCAAGTCATGTAACCCCAATTGCCCTCCAAAAAGCAAAAGCAAAAAAAAAAGAGTATTTGGATCTTCACATCATTCCTGAGGTAGATGCTATATTTGTCATGGTTTTACTGATAAGGAAACAAAGATTAAGAGAAATGGTTTGCCCAGTTTACCAAGCCAGAAAGTGTCCTAGAAGGGTTTCAAACCTAATTTTTTTGGGAGTACAAATATAACTTTATTCATTGCCTCTCTATAAAAGAAATGATGCATTTTGACCAATGGTGACTAGATGAATATGTGAACATCTGAATGATGGAAATTTTTCTGTCTATAAATATATCTATCCTTCAAGGTCTAAATCACTTTCACCTCTTACATGAAGCACTCCTGCATATCTCCTGAAGACTAGAGGTTTTTTGACATAGCAAAAACAGCACCTGGGATCAAAACATATGGATTTGAATCCTGGTCCTACTACGTAACCTTGTGTGATTCAGTCTTATGGCTCTCAGTTTCTTTATTTGTAAGATGAGAAGACTGGTTGAGATATCTCAAAGGTCCTTCTCAGTGCTAGATACTATAACCCTGTTCTTCCATCATAGAACTCTCCTTTCTCTAAATTTCAATAGCACAATGATTAGGGGAATATAGTATAGTTCTTACCTCTATCTTGTCTAATATTAGTATTAATCTTTATTTGGCTCATTTATGTCATAAATAACATGACACATATAAATAATATATCTACTTGGTTCCCCAATTAGATAGTAAGAATTTCAAGGGACATAGATAGCGCCTTGTAATTTTTCTTTATTCCCTGTTGTCCTAGACAGATAATAAATCAGTCTTTGATGGTTATTTAGAATGTCTCACATCTCTTCCTCAGAATAAGTGATAGCTTAAGATATCTTCGAGATGAACCCCAGCGTTAATCAAGGATAAACTGGGCATTAAAAGCAGAAAGATAATTTCAAAGTGATAAACCTCCTGAACCATTTCATTTGAGAGAAGAGGTTAAGTAGTCAGGATTAAAAAACAAAACAACCACAAAAACAAAAGTGCAGATGGTTGAGGAGAGTCTGAACATAAACACAACTGTGGCTGCATTTTGTAACTGACTAGGAAGAGAGGTTAATGTCCATAAATGAGGAGATCAAATTGCAAAGTAATAAATGCTGGCTCTGTTTTCAGTTCTATGTCCCTACACTTTGATAACAAGTGTCAATACATGGAAATAATGACTTAGTCTCTTTCCCTGGAACTGAAATGTCACACTGTGAGATTCTAATATATTTGAGAAATTCAAACAGATTAACATTCACTGACAGACTAAAGGATCTCAGGGAGGCCTTAATGAGGAAGAATTCAATCCAAATGAATGATTATAGCTGACAACTGTAATGTAAACAGGACTGCAATTAATGGATTTGTTAATTGGTCTTCCCAACACTGGATGTGAGACCACCTGCAGTGTTCTGACATATCTACCTGGTGTAAATGGATACTAAATAAACTTTGGGTTTTCAGACTTTGTTTTCCCTGTTAAGAAGAAACTCAATTCTCCCCTGCCTTGATAAGTGTAGATTGCCAGGTGCATAGGGTATTGTTTTAATGTTACTCAGATTGCAGCTGGGATTTGTTGGTCTTGACTCCCATACAATGGTTCAGAGTTTATACAAGATGTATTCCAGTCTCAGACTTTAGGTCTCACTAATTCAGAATTACCTTCTTGGGGTGCCAGCTTTTCCTTCCAGAAGTAATAAAGGGTTCTTGCTTTCATCTCTGAAGTTCATTTACTTTGTACACACTTTTAAAGCTTCCCTAATCCCTATATCCCTTCTCAAGTCACCAAGTATTTAGGAACTTCTTGGAACATTTGTAGCTCCTTGAGTCCAGACATCCAATGATCCTTAAGCATGGATGACTTCGGATTATACTTAATGGATCTGGAGACTTCCCCAAATGCAGTAATAAATGCTGCTACAGAATCATTGGGAAATGTCAATTGGTAAATTATTGATAATTCAAAAATGAATATTAATGACTACCAATGTCAATGAGGTTTGAAGAATTCCATTCAGTACATTTTATAAACCAAATTGCTATTTATTTTTAATCATCTCAAACTATATGCCAATCTCATTCTCCTCCCTTATAATTCAACTTCCATTAAAAAAATTTTTAGAAAACAACCTAAATCAATAATAGAAGACTATCAGAAAAGAGATGGTGAGATTAAAAATTGCTTTGTGGAGGAATGAGATGGTTGACCCTCCGATGATAGAAATGGCCATTTTGGTAGCAATTTAGTGTTTGGGAGGAGCTTGAAATTCATTATCTCATTTGATCCCTATGAGGAAGGAATTGAAGGTAATTCAATTTTTATAAATACTTAGTTATCATTCTCTAATGGAAAAGCCCTAGGCAACTTCTCAGGGAGACAGAATGAACAATAGCCTGGTATTTTCCCTCAAGGATCTTACAATTTGGAAGAAGAGATAAGATGGCATACAAGTAACTCAAATATAAGTTGGGAGATGACAAGAATCATAGGAGAGGCTAAAACCAATGCTATGAAAGTTCAAAAGAGTTAATTTCCAAAACTAGTCATCCAGGCTTCATTTCATATTTTCTCAGATTTACTGGGATTGCATCAATGCTCCACATGATCAGCTACTGGCTCTATGTGACAGAATCATGCCTTAAACAAAAATCTCCAAATATTCTATTCTTCTTTGTTTCCCATAATAGTCATGTTGTGAAAGAAAACATAGTTCAAAAAAGAAAAAAAATCAAGAAAATTAAGGGAACAAAAATGTATGCTTCAATCTCTATTCAGACACCATCTTTCTCTAGGGATGTAGAGCATTTTTTTCATCATAAGTACTTCAGAGTTGTCTTGGATCATTGTGTTGCTGAGAATAGCTAAGTCATTTATCTATGTGCTGCATACAAAGTAGCAGCAATATTGTAAGATGATCTTACAATTTGGAAGAAGAGATAAGATGCTATACACATAACTCAAATGTAAGGTGGGAGATGACAAGAATCATAGGAGAGGCAAAAACTAAATTCTATGGAAATTCAAAAGAGTTAATTTCCAATACTAGCGATCCAGGCTTACAATATCACTGCTACTTTGCATGCAGTATATTTCATTTTGCATCAGTTCATGCAAGTCTCTTCAGGCTTTTCCCAAAAGCATCCCATTCATCATTTTGCATAACACAATAGTATGCCATGATAACCACATACCACAACTTGTTCAACTATTCTCTAAATTGATGAACATACCCTCAATTTCCAATTCTTTGCCCCAAGAAAAGAGCTGTCATAAATATTTTTGTACATATGGGTCCTTTATCCTTTTTTAAAAAAAATCTTTCTTGGGCTACAGAACTAGTAGTAGTATTGCTAGGCCAAATGTTATGTATGCATGATTTTATAACCCTTGGACGATAGTTCCAAATTGCTCTAAAGAATGCTTGACTCAGTTCACAATTCCACCAAAAGTGCATTAATGCCCCATTTTTCTCACATCTGTTCCATCATTTGTCAGTTTGCTTTTCTTTCCTATTAGCCAACGTAATAGGGATGAAATAGTCCTTCAGACTTCTTTTAATTTGCATTTCTCTGATAGAGAAATTTTTCATAGGGCTATATATAATATGCTAAGAGCATTTTTCATATGAGTATAAATAGTTTTGATTACTTCATTTGAAAACTGTTCATATTTTTTGATCATTGATCTACTGGAGAGTGATGACTTCTTTTTATAAATTTGACTCAGTTTTCTATATATTTGAGAAATGACGTAGGTCTTTATCAGAAAAACTTGCTTCAATATTTTTTCACAATTTTCACAATTACTATTGCTACCTACATTTCCCTCCATTCTATTCCCCCACCATATATATATATATATATATAATATTCTCTCTCTGTCTCTCTCTCTGTCTCTCTGTCTCTCTCTCTCTCTCTGTCTCTCTCTGTCTCTCTCTGTCTCTCTCTGTC